>NC_136270.1:77234421-77473643 GCF_964187855.1 Myxine glutinosa
CTCCCCCACCCCTCCCCTTATCAGGATATCATGATGACTCCAGCCTTCCTCTCCTCCCCCATCCCTCCCCTTATCAGGATATCATGATGACTCCAGCCTTCCTCTCCTCCCCCACCCCTCCCCTTATCAGGATATCATGATGACTCCAGCCTTCCTCTCCTCCCCCACCCCTCCCCTTATCAGGATATCATGATGACTCCAGCCTTCCTCTCCTCCCCCACCCCTCCCCTTATCAGGATATCATGACGACTCCAGCCTTCCTCTCCTCCCAACCCCTCCCCTTATCAGGATATCATGATGACTCCAGCCTTCCTCTCCTCCCCCACCCCTCCCCTTATCAAGATATCATCATGACTCCAGCCTTCCTCTCCTCCCCCACCCCTCCCCTTATCAGGATATCATGATGACTCCAGCCTTCCTCTCCTCCCCCACCCCTCCCCTTATCAGGATATCATCATGACTCCAGCCTTCCTCTCCTCCCCCACCCCTCACCTTATCAGGATATCATCATGACTCCAGCCTTCCTCTACTCCCCCACCCCTCCCCTTATCAGGATATCATCATGACTCCAGCCTTCCTCTCCTCCCCCACCCCTCCCCTTATCAGGATATCATCATGACTCCAGCCTTCCTCTCCTCCCCCACCCCTCCCCTTATCAGGATATCATCATGAATCCAGCCTTCCTCTCCTCCTCCACCCCTCCCCCTATCAGGATATCATCATGACTCCAGCCTTCCTCTCCTCCTCCACCCCTCCCCCTATCAGGATATCATGATGACTCCAGCCTTCCTCTCCTCCCCCACCCCTCCCCTTATCAGGATATCATGATGACTCCAGCCTTCCTCTCCTCCCCCACCCCTCCCCTTATCAGGATATCATGATGACTCCAGCCTTCCTCTCCTCCCCCACCCCTCCCCTTATCAAGATATCATCATGACTCCAGCCTTCCTCTCCTCCCCCATCCCTCCCCTTATCAGGATATCATCATGACTCCAGCCTTCCTCTCCTCCCCCACCCCTCCCCTTATCAGGATATCATGATGACTCCAGCCTTCCTCTCCTCCCCCACCCCTCCCCTTATCAGGATATCATGATGACTCCAGCCTTCCTCTCCTCCCCCACCCCTCACCATATCAGGATATCATGATGACTCCAGCCTTCCTCTCCTCCCCCACCCCTCCCCTTATCAAGATATCATCATGACTCCAGCCTTCCTCTCCTCCCCCATCCCTCCCCTTATCAGGATATCATCATGACTCCAGCCTTCCTCTCCTCCCCCACCCCTCCCCTTATCAGGATATCATGATGACTCCAGCCTTCCTCTCCTCCCCCACCCCTCACCATATCAGGATATCATGATGACTCCAGCCTTCCTCTCCTCCCCCACCCCTCACCATATCAGGATATCATGATGACTCCAGCCTTCCTCTCCTCCCCCACCCCTCCCCTTATCAAGATATCATCATGACTCCAGCCTTCCTCTCCTCCCCCATCCCTCCCCTTATCAGGATATCATCATGACTCCAGCCTTCCTCTCCTCCCCCACCCCTCCCCTTATCAGGATATCATGATGACTCCAGCCTTCCTCTCCTCCCCCACCCCTCCCCTTATCAGGATATCATGATGACTCCAGCCTTCCTCTCCTCGCCCACCCCTCCCCTTATCAAGATATCATCATGAATCCAGCCTTCCTCTCCTCCCCCACCCCTCCCCTTATCAGGATATCATGATGACTCCAGCCTTCCTCTCCTCCCCCACCCCTCCCCTTATCAGGATATCATGATGACTCCAGCCTTCCTCTCCTCCCCCACCCCTCCCCTTATCAGGATATCATGATGACTCCAGCCTTCCTCTCCTCCCCCACCCCTCCCCTTATCAAGATATCATCATGACTCCAGCCTTCCTCTCCTCCCCCACCCCTCCCCTTATCAGGATATCATGATGACTCCAGCCTTCCTCTCCTCCCCCACCCCTCCCCTTATCAGGATATCATGATGACTCCAGCCTTCCTCTCCTCGCCCACCCCTCCCCTTATCAGGATATCATGATGACTCCAGCCTTCCTCTCCTCCCCCACCCCTCCCCTTATCAGGATATCATGATGACTCCAGCCTTCCTCTCCTCCCCCACCCCTCCCCTTATCAGGATATCATGATGACTCCAGCCTTCCTCTCCTCCCCCACCCCTCCCCTTATCAGGATATCATGATGACTCCAGCCTTCCTCTCCTCCCCCACCCCTCCCCTTATCAGGATATCATGATGACTCCAGCCTTCCTCTCCTCCCCCACCCCTCCCCTTATCAAGATATCATCATGACTCCAGCCTTCCTCTCCTCCCCCACCCCTCCCCTTATCAGGATATCATGATGACTCCAGCCTTCCTCTCCTCCCCCACCCCTCCCCTTATCAAGATATCATCATGACTCCAGCCTTCCTCTCCTCCCCGACCACTCCCCTTATCAGGATATCATCATGACTCCAGCCTTCCTCTCCTCCCCCACCCCTCCCCTTATCAGGATATCATCATGACTCCAGCCTTCCTCTCCTCCCCCACCCCTCCCCTTATCAGGATATCATCATGACTCCAGCCTTCCTCTCCTCCCCCACCCCTCCCCTTATCAGGATATCATCATGACTCCAGCCTTCCTCTCCTCCCCCACCCCTCCCCTTATCAGGATATCATCATGACTCCAGCCTTCCTCTCCTCCCCCACCCGTGCTTTTTCTGGTCTTCATCAATGATCTCTCTGACTCTCTTGAAAATCCTCTCTATCTCTTTGCTGATGACTACACTCTCTGCCGCTCCATTCCTCTTCCCTCAGATCGGCAGTCTGCAGCCTCCTCACTCTCTGAAGACTTGGACAAAATCACAGACTGGTCAAACAAGTGGAACATGTCTTTCAATCCTGACAAATCTCACACTCTTACTATGTCTCTCCGAAAAGATCGACTGGACAACCCTCCCATCTACTTTCTCAACAATCCTCTCCAAGAAGTTCCGTCGCTCAAGCTTTTGGGTCTCACTATCTGCCATCATCTTTCTTGGGAAAACCACATTTCCAAGCTGGCCTCCAAAGCCAGTCGCCGACTGGGCATCCTCCGTCGTGCGAAGTCCTTCCTCGGCACACCTGAGCTCCTCACCACATACAAGGCTTTCATCCGCAGCTCAATGGAATACTGTTCTCCCCTATGGGCCGGTGCTCCTGCCTCACACCTAGCTCGGCTTCACGCTGTTGAAACCAAAGCTTTCAGAATTATTGGAATCTCCCGCGATGAAGCTATCTCTGAGGGCCTTTCACTCACTCACCGCAGGCAGGTAGGTGGTCTTTCTGTCTTCTACCGACGCCTCTCCGGCCTTGCACCCCCAGCTCTCTCTGTGCTCTGTCCCCCAAATATTCCTACAGGTCGCACAAGATCTGCCAGCAACCCTCTGATGGTTAAACTGCCGAAATCTCGGCTCTCTGCTCACCTTCACTCTTTCATTCCTCTTTTCTCCCGCCTCTGAAACAAACTCCCTCACTCCCTTCAATCCCACTCCTCCCTCCAGGTCTTTAAAACAGCTGTTCACCACCATCTCTTATCTTCCCCCATCCAAAACCTTGATCTTTTCTACCCCCGCTAATTCACCCCAGATCCACCTTGTTTGAAATTCCAACTTCTTTCCTGGAAGTCCTGGCAGTGTCCATATGTTTTATACCTCTCCCACCACCCCCTTCCCATGCCCCCCCCCCAAAGCCCTCGCCCTCTCTCAGATCTCTCGATGTCTCCATGTCTCTCGGTCCCTGCTCTCAAATGTTGTGTTTGTGTCCTTCCCCCTCTCTCCCCATCTTGTCTACCGCTCCCGATGTTATATGTTTTATGTGTCGGTTTGTCTTTCTGTGTGATTAATGTTCGCTCTTTCACGAGCCTCGATCTTGTATACAAAAAAATAAAAAAAATAAAAAAAATCTTGTATTGCGCTTTACCAAGGCAATACAATCACAAGAAACATGTGAAATTACAGTAATACGGTTCCAATAGTGAAGAACAAATCGACGGAATGGACGGTGCAAAATAACCCTTTGTATAGAGGTCATATCACATTGGGGTATGTGTCCCCACCCTCCCCTCCTACTGCATTTTAAAGTTTTGCAGTTCCTTCGCATTGAATGTAAGTCCACCCCTTCTTTCCTCTTTTGGGGGACTCAGCAGTCTAACCAACTGGTTTACAGTAACATTACCCTCATCAGGTACGGATGGCCAAACAAATTTATTGTCAACTTTCTTCGATGACCTCATGAACTTCATAGTGCATTCATCTTCATCGACTATCACTAATTTGGCCACATAAAATTTGACAGAAGTTTTCACTTGGAATTTTACAACATAATAGTTGCCAATGGATGGTACTATGTCATCTGGCAGGACTTCCTCTTCAGACTCGATGCTATCACTTATCTGATCCTCGCTTTCTTCTACTTCGCTTGATTCTGTCTCTGCGTCATCAATGCTGCCATCATCACTCTGTGACCCATGACTGATTATGTCATCGATGGCATTGCTGGTTGGTTCCTGTAAGTCCTCTGCACTTATGCTTTTCCCCGGCTCTACAGATATTTTCTTCCTTCTCTTTTTTGGGGGATCTTGCTGGTCTCCAACCCCACGCATATTCTTCAGAATCCCTACGACTACTTCTGACACCGTTGTAGGTATGGCAGCATCATTTTCGTCACTGTCTGGTAGCCGCTTAATAACCCCGTGTCCTAGAGTGGGGTGACACTTCATGAAATCATTTGCCCAATCAAATGATGGAAAATTATTGTGGAACTGTGCCACCATTCTCCCTTGTTTTTCCAGATAGGAATGTGCCAACATCCGGAGGTCTTTTAAATCAAATGGAAATCCCCAATCAGCGACAATCTTCAAATGATCGGCAAAAGCCTGCTCCTCTTCAATAGTGAATACTGTAGGATGTCCGGGTTTTTTGGTATGTTTTCCCTTGAGTTTATTGTGCAGTGTTCCCGCTGGAATGTTGAATGATTTGTGTGCCTCTCTTTGGCTCATTGTGCCTTGCTCCACTGCACGGACTGCCATATGTAGTTACTCAGTTGTGTAGTTGCGGTACTGCCTGGAACCTTCAACCCGTTTGTACGTTCGGACCATGTTTTACCAGATCGGATACCTGAAAATGAACACGTGTAGGGTGAGGTATAGAATACAGACTTTAATATAATACTTGTGCTTACAGACATCCAAAGAACAGCTTTGAAGGAGCTGCGCTCCAACGCGAGTCGAAAGAATTGACGCGACCAAAGACGGAATTCGTCCGAGTTGCTTTATTGAAACAAAACAGCTCAGGTATTCTGACAAAAGCCCGTTCATCGGGCAGCAATATATATACACATTTATGTCGGCAAGTTTGCCCGGCAAAAGCTATACCGGGCATGCCCGGGTGTCAAGGGCGAGCCTTGGAAAGGCGAGTCTGGACCTGCCCGGGCGTGTTTGGCTGCGGCCTGGCAAGTCGAGGCTGGGCGTGCCCGGGCGCTCTGGACGAGCACTGGAAAGGCGAGAGCGGGCATGCCCGGATGCTCTGGGCGAGCCCTGGAAAGGCGATAGCGGGCATGCCCGGACGCTCTGGGCGAGCCCTGGAAAGGCGATAGCGGGCATGCCCGGACACTCTGGGCGAGCCCTGGAAAGGCGATAGCGGGCATGCCCGGACGCTCTGGGCGAGCCCTGGAAAGGCGAGAGCGGGCATGCCCGGGAAGGACGAGACCGGGCGTGCCCGGGAGGTTCGGGCGTGCCCGGGAACAGTGAGTCCGGGCATGCCCGGGAGAGGCGCGTCTGGCCGTGTTCTGGCCGGTGCAAGGCGATTGTGTGCATCCAGCGGTAACCGCTACACACGCCCCTCCAGAATCGACCTGCACCGGCAGGGTCAATTTAAGGGGGGTCCGGATGACCCGGCCGAAGCGACCCCTGGAAGGTCATGGGGAGGGGTCCGACGTGGTGGTGGGTGGTCGAGCGGGGGGAACTGTGGACGGGGGGCGGCCTCGCCGCGGAGGAAGGGCCAACCGTGGTGGTCGGTCGACGTCCATGTGTGCCAGTTTGAGGCGGTCCACAGAGATCCGGTCCGACCGGCCGCCAACGTCGACGATAAAGGACTTGTCGCCCCGTCGCAGGACCCGGAAGGGCCCGTCGTACGGCGGCCGGAGTGGACCCCGGTGCGCGTCATGACGCACAAAGACGTACTCCGCTGTGCGAAGCGCCGTGGGGACATAGGACTGGGGGCCACCGTGGCGGGACGTTGGCACGGGGGCAAATCGGCGGGCGGCCTCCTGGAGGTCCGAGCGCTGGTGTGCGGCGGACCAGGGACTGGTAGCGTCGGACACGAACTCGCCCGGGACGCGGAGCGGCTGGCCATAGACGAGCTCGGCGGCGGACGCCCGGAGGTCCTCCTTGGGGGCCGTGCGGAGGCCCAAAAGGAACCACGGCAGCCGGTCGGTCCAACCGTCGTCCTGAAGGCCGGCCATGAGTGCGGCCTTCATGGAGCGGTGAAACCGCTCGCACAACCCGTTGGCTTGGGGGTGGTAGGCCGTGGTGCGGTGCAGCGTGACCCCCAACGAGCGGGCGACCACGCCCCAAAGTTCGGACGTGAACTGTGGGCCGCGGTCGGACGAGATGTCCACCGGTGCGCCGAAGCACGCGACCCAGGTGGCGATGAATGCCTGCGCCACGTCGGTGGTGGTGGTGGAGGTGAAGGGCACGGCCTCCGGCCACCTGGTGGTCCTGTCCGCCATGGTGAGCAGGTGGGTGAACCCCCGCGATGGGGGCAGGGGACCCACCAGGTCCACGTGGACGTGGTCAAAACGCCGTGCAGGCACGGTGAAAGGTGCCAGCGGGGCCTGGGTGTGGCGGTGGACCTTGGCCCGCTGGCAGGCCGTGCAGTCATTGGCCCAGTCGCGGACGTTCCGTCGAAGGCCGTGCCAGACGAAACGCGCCGACACCAGCTTCTGAGAAGCTTTCCGGCCCGGGTGAGAAAGGCCGTGGATGGAGGCGAAGATGCGGCGCTGCCAGGAAACGGGCACGATGGGGCGAGGCTGGCCCTGGGAGACGTAGCAGAGCAGGACGGTGCCCGCGAAGGGGATGTCGGCCAGGCGGAGGCCCGTGTCTGCCGCCCGGAGGGCCTGCACCGAGGTGTCGGTGGTCTGGTCGGCCGCCATGAGCGCGAAGTCCATGCCGAGGTGGACCGCGTTCGCGCTGGCCCGAGAAAGACAGTCGGCCACAGCGTTGTCTTTGCCGGCGACGTGCCGGATGTCCGTGGTGAATTCCGACACGGCGGAGAGGTGGCGCTGCTGGCGGGCCGACCACGGCTCCGTGACTTTGGCCATTGCGTAGACCAACGGCTTGTGGTCGACGAAAGCCATGAACGGGCGGCCCTCCAGGAGGTGTCGGAAATGGCGAACGGCCAGGAATAGACCGAGCAGCTCGCGGTCGAACGTGCTGTATTTTAACTCGTTCGGCCGGAGCTGCCGGCTGAAAAAAGCGAGTGGCTGCCAAACCCCGTCCACCCATTGTTCATGGACGGCGCCCACCGCGTAGTTGGAGGCGTCCGTAGTGAGGGCGATGGGCGCGTTGAGCACCGGGTGAGCCAGCAGCGTTGCGTCGGCGAGGGCCCGTTTTGCGCTCGCGAAGGCCGCGTCCATGGCCGCGGACCAAACGATGTCATGCTTGGCCGGCTTGCCCCGGAGGGCCTCATAAAGGGGCCGCATGAGCTGAGCAGCGCGGGGCACGAATCGGTGATAAAAATTCACCATGCCGAGGAACTCTTGTAGGGCCTTGATGGAACGGGGACGTGGGAACGTGGTGATGGCCTCGACCTTGGTCGGCAGCGGCACGGCCCCGGTCTTGGTGATGCGGTGGCCCAAAAAGTCAACGGTCGTCGTGCCGAAGTGGCATTTGGCCAGGTTGACAATTAAGCCGTGCTCGCTGAGGCGACCGAACAGTGTTCGGAGGTGGAGGAGGTGCTCGGCGCGGGACGTGCTGGCGACGAGGATGTCGTCCAGATAGACGAAAAGAAATGGCAGGTCGCGCAGCACGCCGTCCATTAAGCGCTGGAACGCCTGGGCCGCGTTCTTGAGGCCAAACGGCATCCTCAAAAATTCGAACAGGCCGAACGGCGTGATGACGGCCGTCTTCGGGACGTCGGCCGCCCGGACAGGTACCTGGTGGTATCCCCGTATCAGGTCAATTTTGGAAAATATGACCCGTCCCGCCAAACGGGCGGAAAAGTCCTGGATGTGCGGGATCGGGTACCTGTCGGGGGTGGTAGCGTCGTTGAGACGGCGGTAGTCGCCACACGGGCGCCATCCGCCCCCCGGCTTTGGCACGATGTGCAGTGGTGAGGCCCACGCGCTATTGGAGCGCCGCACGATGCCGAGGTGCTCCAACGCGTCGAACTCGGCCTTTGCCACGGCGAGCTTGGCCGGGTCAAGGCGGCGGGCCCTGGCGTAGACCGGCGGGCCCATAGTGGGTATGTGGTGCTCGATCCCATGCCGCACTGCGACGGCCGAAAACGTCGGCCGTGTGAGGGCCGGGAATTCCGCGAGCAGGCGAGCGAACTCGTTCGCCGTCGGGAGGGCGCACGCCAGTTCGGTCGGCGCGGAGCTGCTCATCGTGCACGCCAGGGAGCTGAAGGTCTCGGCGTTGACAAGGCGACGACGTTTGACGTCGACCAGCAGCCCGTGCGCGCAGAGGAAGTCGGCGCCCAGCAAAGCCATGGGGACACAGGCGGTCACAAAGGTCCACTGAAAGCGCTGGCTGCCGAAGCAGAGGGTGACGTTGCGCGGGCCGAAAGTGCATATGGCCGAGCCATTAGCAGCGACCAAAGAGGGGCCGCAAACGGCGTCCCGCCTGTCCTGCTCGGAGGCGGGTATGACGCTCAGTTGGGCGCCGGTGTCACAAAGGAAACGCCGCCCGGACGCTTTGTCCCGAATAAAAAGCAAGTTGCCCGAGTGGCCGGCGCTCATGGCTGGGAATGAACACCGGCCCGGCCGTTTCCCGACTTGCCGAAAGTGCACGGGGGTCGGCACGTCCGAGCCTTGTGTCCGAACCTGGCGTGGTAATAACACCAAGCCTGGTCAGGTGGAGGCCCCGGCCGTCGTGTCGTAAGCGGTCGGTGCGGCGTGGCGGCCGCCAGTTTCACCGGCAGTTCGGCCTCCAACCGCGCAGGGCGCTCGGGCGTCGCCTCGGACGGCGGCAGGCTCCAGGTAGCCGCGCCGATGTGTTGGCCCGCCGAGGAGATCTTATCGGTTTCCCTGGCGAGGGCGCGGGGATCGGTGATCGACGTGCCAGCCAGGGCGAGGCGTACCGGGTGAGGCAGCTGGCGAAGGAACAACTCGCGGAACAGAAAATCCGGAGAGTGCTCACCGAGCAACGAGAGCATATAGTCCATGCGCTCGGACGGGCGCGTGTCGCCGAGCTCGGGCAGGTCGAGCAGGCGCCGTGCGCGTGCCGCCGGTGAGAGGGCGAAAGCGTCGAGGAGGAGCGTCTTCAGCGCGTCATACTTGTCGGCAGCCGGCGGGTGCTCGAGGAGGCTCAGGGCACGGGCCGCGGTGGCGGAACCGAGCGCTGCCACGACGTGGTGGAAGCGGGTGTCGTCCGCGGTGATGCCTCGCAGGGCGAACTGGGAGGCCGCCTGGGCGAACCAAACAGCCACGTGAGCCTCCCAGAAGGTAGGCAGTTTAAGAGTCACTGCCGTGTCCATGTCGGTAGGTCACCAGTGAAGGAGCTGCGCTCCAACGCGAGTCGAAAGAATTGACGCGACCAAAGACGGAATTCGTCCGAGTTGCTTTATTGAAACAAAACAGCTCAGGTATTCTGACAAAAGCCCGTTTATCGGGCAGCAATATATATACACATTTATGTCGGGAAGTTTGCCCGGCAAAAGCT
Source organism: Myxine glutinosa (assembly GCF_964187855.1). Lineage (NCBI taxonomy): Eukaryota > Metazoa > Chordata > Myxini > Myxiniformes > Myxinidae > Myxine > Myxine glutinosa. The sequence goes on from NC_136270.1 coordinate 77,244,343, forward strand.
ATACTGGGCATGCCCGGGTGTCAAGGGCGAGCCTTGGAAAGGCGAGTCTGGACCTGCCCGGGCGTGTTTGGCTGCGGCCTGGCAAGTCGAGGCTGGGCGTGCCCGGGCGCTCTGGACGAGCACTGGAAAGGCGAGAGCGGGCATGCCCGGACGCTCTGGGCGAGCCCTGGAAAGGCGATAGCGGGCATGCCCGGACGCTCTGGGCGAGCCCTGGAAAGTCGATAGCGGGCATGCCCGGGAAAGACGAGACTGGGCGTGCCCGGGAACAGTGAGTCCGGGCATGCCCGGGAGAGGCGCGTCTGGCCGTGTTCTGGCCGGTGCAAGGCGATTGTGTGCATCCAGCGGTAACCGCTACAGCTTTACATTTGTCAATCAATGTATTATTTCCTTGGTGTTACACGATTTTCTATGACCGGGGTTACTTTGAACACGTTCAAAATAACCCCGATTGTGACGAAAACATGCATGGGTAATGGTCAATTGACCCCTGTGATCCTATACCCAAACCATATTGACTAAGATTTGGTACCCCATTAGAGTAATTATTACTTAATATTATGTTAGTATTTTAGGAAAAAATGAGTTATACTTACAAGTCCTGAGGTGAAAGTTTAAGACAGTTTGCTGCATACCATGTGCTCAGCATGTGTCGGCCATTTTGAATCAGGCTTGGTCAATATCATTAATGTCCACATTTTTAATAATAAACAAACACAAAATCAATTAAACTAAATAATATCTTGTTTTATTTAAAACTTTTTTATTATTAACTAAGTATATCATAAATCATTTTCTTACGTGTGTGTTCAAAGTAGCCCTGTGATTCAAAGTAGCCCCAGTTTACGATTATGAGTTTCCGTCACCAAGTTTACATGGTACTTCCCGATCGTGGTGATGATACAGGGTTAAATATTTCATTTAAAGTAAAATCCGACGATCGGGAGTATCAAATGTACGCCTCGTCACCCTCACTAACGTGCTTTCACTGTGGAGCCTTTGGTCACGTTAAACGTTTCTGTCCCAAGGTTTCGTGTTCAAAGTGTCGGGAAAATGGTCACGTAGACACCGATTGTAAAAAGGATAAGAATACTCGTGTTCCTATTCAATTCAACCGACTGGAGTTAATCCTGTGAGTTTACCGGTTCCTGCTGTTCCCTCCTGCAGTGAGACGAACAATAGCAGCATCGATGCGCATGTCCCGAGTCTTGAAAACGAAACGATCGCACTTCACTTCCTGTTCCTGTTACAGAAACCGAAGCGACCCCAACTCGCACAACCTTTGCTGCGATTCCCTCATGTAGTGAAGGAATGGAGGAAGATCCTATTATTGGTTCTAAAAAACGAAGGGCGTCGGTTGCTAATTTTTCTACCAGTAATCCAAAAAAGGTGGTATTGGAGAAGGCCAGTGTAGCTGAACACACACCTCAATGTGTTCCTCATGCTTCCATCGGGTTTGGAAAAAAATGATAGTGAATCGGGTGCTGCAATTGAGGATAATATGTCTGAAAGTTTGTGTACGAACTCTGTGGACGCAAATTGCTATATGGGTGAAATAAGTTGCAACGCTGAATACGTTGATAAACCCTCGAACGAACCATTACGATCATTGACATCACTCATCAGTCACTGTGAACAAGCAGACATTGGCTGACTCATCCCTCCAGAGTGCTGCTCTGCCGATGCAGATTCAAAACTGTGTTAACGAGTCGCTTATTGATTCGGTAGATTGTGCTCCACAAGAGGATGAAACCGAGGTTTCAACTTCTGATGAGCACAAATATCACCATGGCAACGTGGATCGCACAGTGGAGCTCTCCAGCGAATCCCCAGAGATACTGACAATTCCCATAGTGACCACGGAAACCGACATCCTCGATCCCGGAGGGACCTTGTCAGACTTGTCGGAATCTGATGAGGATGTCGAGGTGCCCGAGTTGGCTGAGTCTCAGTTGAGTCAGCCAATGGTATCTCCTCAACTAGTACTCTCTTTTTTAAATGAAACCTATAGACAGCGAAATGTAGTTATCAGGGATACATTTCCTGATTTAGGTTCATTTATTCAATCAGCAAAGGAAATACCAAGAAAGGGCAAAGAATTTCCACTAACAAGGTCACAGTTTCACCGACTCAGGAAAATTATTACAAAAGCCAGTCTTGAGATTTCGCAACACCCAATCAAGCCTTTTGATAAGGATTGAAGCAAATTACCTTTGGCACCTTGAACATTAACGGTGGAGGTGCAAACCCAAACCGCCAAACTCAAGTGCAACGTTTGTTTCGGCGCAAAAATGTCGATGTACTTTTACTGCAGGAAACGCACATCACCCAGAACGTAGAATATGATTGGTGTCGCGTTTTTGGGGGACCGTGCTTTTTTAGCAACCTGTTTTCCCTTTCGGCAGGTGTTGCTTTCGTACTTCGACCAGGGCTAGTACCTGAGTCAATCCTCTTCCAGGAGATTATTAAAGGCCGATTCAGCTCTCTTGAACTGGTGGTTAATAATTTCCATTTCACATTATTCAATGTGTACGCACCAAGTGAGAGTACAGAACGGAAAGCTTTCTTTGCGTCTGTGATTAATCACCTGCAGACAGTTGATCTAAACCAATGTGTGTGTATCGGGGGTGATTTCAACTGTACCTTTGAACCTGTAATGGACAGGAACTCGGCAGAACCTCATCCTGAATCATGTATTGATTTATCCCTTTTCCTTTCTCGGGTTGGTTTGCTAGATGTATGGAGGGTACTTTTCCCCAATGAACCTCAGTTTACCTGGAGCCGCATCACCAGAGGAAGAGTGTCCTTTGCGAGGCTCGACCGATGGTACACAAACTCACCTTTTAGAAACGCTATAGTCTCTCCGGATTATTTTCCATCAATATTCTCAGACCATCATTTAGTAACCATGGGGTTTCTTTTTCCTCAGTCAATAAATAAAAGTGCATCCTGGAAATTTAATACCAGTCTTCTAGAAGATGGTCTATTTAAAGAAGCCTTCCAAGTTTTCTGGGCTAATCAAATCCAAAGAAAGCCCTCTTTTTCTTCAGTTAATCTTTGGTGGGACAATACGATAGCCCAGATTCGGGTGTTTTGTCAACAGTTCAGAGCAAACATTACAAATGTTAAGAATATAACAATAACCTGTTTGGAAGCTTACATTGTACAGCTCGAAGGTGAACTTGCTAAAAATAATAATGCAAGAAACTTCCAGTTATTACTAGAAAAGAAGACTCAGCTGAGAGAGTTAATCCAGGAGAAAGCAGCAGGGTTGTTGCTCAGACTAAGGGTTAACAACTTAAAGGTTTTAGATACCCTTAGTAAAGCTTTTTTTCGTCTGGACTCTGTCAGTAAAGCACCCAAGAACATTTTTTCTGTAATTAATCTTGGCGGAGCTGTCGTTGTAAATCCCAGAGACAGACGGTTATGTGTTCAAGACTTCTTTTCCAAACTGTTTTCAAAACAGGTTGTTTGTGATGAAACAATGAGACTTTCAACCTCTCACCTATCCTCGTTAACTGAGCCCCAGCGGCTGGATATGGACTCGCCAATTACGCTCGAGGAGTTAACGCAAGCCCTGGCTGGAATGGACTCCGGAAGAGCCCCTGGAATCGATGGACTGCCGGCTGAATTTTATGTGGAATTTTGGGAACTATTAGGTCCAGAACTGATGCATGTTCTTGAATCATCACTGACTCATGGAGAATTGCCTTTAAGTTTGAGAAGAGCGGTGATGTCCCTTCTTCCAAAGGCTGTTGATTTGCGACACATGAAGAATTGGAGACCTGTTTCTCTACTATGCACTGATTATAAAATCCTTTCAAAAGTTCTGGTGAATCGAGTTAAAAAGGTAATTTGCGATTTGGTTCACCCTGATCAGAGTTATTGTATCCCAGGTAGATCTATGTATGATAACATATTTTTCATTAGAGATCTGATAGATGGCAACTGTGTGCAGAATGACTTTGGTATAATTTTTCTTGATTTAGAAAAGGCTTTTGATAGCATCGATCATGTCTTTTTGAATCATGTGCTTGAAGCCTGTGGATTTGGAGGTATTTTCAGAACTTATATTGCTTTATTGTACAACAATATATTCAGTTTAGTTAAGGTGAACAATGAGCTTTGTTCGCCCATACAGGTTCAAAAGGGGGTAAGGCAAGGTTTCCCTGTCTCCGGCTTACTGTTCACCCTTGTAATGGAATCACTTCTCGTGTTACTAAGGAATAACGTTTCTGGAATGAGTATATCTCCTGATCATCCTCCAGTTGTCGTATCGGCGTATGCTGATTATGTTGCAGTCATTGTTAAAAACAATAACGACATTGCAGCTCTTGCTAAGTGCCTACATTTGTTTGGTTTAGCTTCCTCGTTGAAGTGCAACTGGGAAAAGAGCAAATCGTTATGGGTTCCCTCTGTCAGGGACAGTGCATCTAGAATGGCGCAAGGCCCGCCAATACACCTTCCTGCAAGTTTAAAGTGGGTGGATGAAGGTGTTCGCTATCTTGGAGTGTTCCTTGGATCCCCACAGTACAGCCAGAAAAACTGGGAAGGTGTTGCTGAACGCATAAAAAAGAGATTGAGTAGATGGAGGAGAGCCCTGCCTCACCTTTCGTATAAGGGCCGAGTTTTGGTAGTCAAGAACCTCATCGCCTCCTTCTTGTGGCACAGATTCATCTGCCTGCAACCACCAGAAGGCTTGGTGAAGGAAGTGCAAAGGCAACTGTTGGAGTTCTTTTTGGGAAGGCATCACTGGTTACGGCCAAACGTTGTATGCCGTCCATTGGCCGAGGGTGGCCAGAGTATGGTCGACATCAGGAGCCGTATAATGGCCTTTCGGCTATGCTCTGTGCAAAAACTTTTGGTGAAAGAGCAATTACCAAACCATGTTTTGGCCACCCACATTTTGCGGCAAGCTGGCGGGCTGGGATATGGCCGTGAATGTTTATTGGTCCTGCTTCAACAAGTTGACACATCTCCTCTTCCTGTTTTTTATCAGAGTGTGTTGAATGCATGGCAGAACCTCACAGTGTGCCGTCAAGAAGACAACTACGACATCCATATGTTTGCACAAGAGCCTCTGTTCTGCAATCGGCTTTTCCCAAACATACCCAAAAGTAGGGACCTCTGCCAGCATTTCATAGGGACCTCTGCCAAAAGTAGGGACCTCTGCCAGCATTTCATAATTGCCGGCATCACAAAAGTCCCTGCTCCCTGCCCTGACACATCTCCCTGCTCTCAAATGTTGTGTTTGTGTGCTTCCCCTTCTCTCCCCATCTTGTCTTCTGCTCCCTCTTTTTATATATTTTGTTTGTCTGGTTGATTTGTTTGTGAAGCAAATGTTAGCTCTTTCACGAGCCTCGATTCAGTATACAAAAAAAATATATATATATATATATATGGCACCTCCGGCAAGTTTCAGGTTGCGGGAGGAAATCGGCTCGAGAAGTAGCCGAGCTAGCAGGAATTCGGTCCGAAAGAGTGTTACGTGGTCCCCTCGGTGACTACCTGGTCTCGGTGACCCCCGGACCGTGAGAGGAACTTCGCCAGAAAGTAGTATTATATATGCGTTTTCGCAAAGCAATCCCTATGAATTCCACCCAAGAGAAAACTGATTTTCAATGATATATTTCAATGGTAATAATACCATACAATTTCAATGATACTGTTGCGGATATGGGATTTGGCCTCCATCCATATCCGCTTGTAAATATTCCCCTATTTCCCCAATACTCCCCAACTATCCCCAATCCCCCATTCCCTAGTCCCATTGTCTGTAAACAACACTCTGTAGCCCCGACCTTCCCCTTTTTCCCCCATTAAATGTCGTGCCCAGGTTCACCGCATCTCACGTAGACAACTATAGGACATCTTGCTAGTTATTCTTAGTCTATGTCAGTTAAGGACTCGTTTCCATTAATTCTGACTCTTCGTTGCACCAGAATGTGATTGTATGGCACCAGTAGTGAGTTTAGGACCTCCCAATACCTCCCCACAACCTCATCTCCGCATCCTCCCATCATCTCATGGATCTACACCAACAACAACAACTACAACCACAGCGGGGGCGGCGCGGCGGCGGCGCGGGGAGTGGGCGTGCTCACTCCGGCTTGGTTAGCCGCCATTGCCCATGTGCTCCGACGGGGTTACCACGAAGGGGCTGACTGTCAGCTCCTCGTCAAGGGCGGAGCCCGGTAACCCCCCGCACCCAATAAGAAGCGGCGGGCCGATTCCATCTGGGGCGGAGCTAACGAGCCGAGGGTGTGTCACTCCCCGCTGGATATATGCAGCCACTTACCGGAGGTGACGTGAGATGCGCCCCCAGCTTGGAGAAAGAACGTCACCTTCTAGCGCTGAGAGATACCTCCCGCATCTCTGGACCGGACCGGGTCGATTCTGCCCCTGAGCCAAGGTGCACCTTGAGCCATCGACTACCTGCCCCTCCTTGCCATCAATCCCTGTGTGAGTCAGTCTTGTCCCGTTTATCTGTGGTCTGTCGGGGATAAGATAAGACCGTGTTTAAGTGCCCACCTTTCTATGCTGTACCTCTTGTCCGTGTAATCTAAACATTCTGCAAACCCATATTATAACCTCCTCCGGAGGTCTTGAGAACTGTACCCCTGGTGTCGTGTCATTTATCCCAGCCGTTGTGTCCTTTCCTTAATTGATTTAGCATAGCGCGATTTGGCCAACGTTCGAGTGTAATCGGGTAAACTGTGCGAACACGGCGGCCATTCCGCTCGGCCCACCATAACATCAAAGTCGTGTCCGTAACAATTGGTGTCGGGAAGTGGGATAGGTCCCGGAGCGCGTTTCACGCGCTCGAAATTATAACAGCGAAATTTGATTGTGTTTTACAAAAAAAAATATAAACCCGAATTTTGAAAGTCGCGCTATGGCAGACCAAGACGGCTGGGTTCCGGTAGAGGAGAGTGAGGCAGGGTCGATCCAGGACCAAAATGAGGGACATGAGGAGAGCGAAGCAGTGAGGGTGGCAGGTTCGCAAAATAGCGTCGTCGCGCACGAGGTTACGGGCGCGCAAAATGGCGCCTCGCACATGGCCACGGCGACCACGCCCGCGACCGTGGTAGCGCCGCTGGTAGATTTGAACCTTTTTTTAATACAAATGAAGGCCCTTATGGCCCAGAATAGCGAGAAAATGAGGGAGGAAATGAGGGCTCAGAGTGAGCAATTGGGGGTAATGGGAAACCAATTAGGGGTAATGGGGAACCGGATGGATGCTCAGGGTGAGCGATTGGAGGGCCAAATGGGGTCCAATAGCGAGAAATTGAGGGAGGACATGGGGTCCAATAGCGAGAAATTGAGGGAGGACATGGGGGCCCAGATCGGAGGGTTAGGGAGTAGAATAGAGGGATTAGACAATAGATTAGGGGAAATACAGGAGGGGTTAATGGGGGTAGAAAACAGAATGGCCGTTCAGGAGAATCAAATGGAAGGGATGAAAAAGGGGTTAGAGGGGTTAGAAAACAGTATGGAAGGCAAATTGAGGGACATGAGGGACCAAGCGGAAAGGGAAGTTAAACAAATGGGGCAGCAGATAGAGGGGGTCAGAATGGGGGTAGAAACTAAACTGGATGCTCACAGGGAGGAAATGGAGCAGATGAGGGTGGCATCTGGGCAGGAGATGCAAGTGATGGGAGAAGAGATCAGAAGAGGTGTGAGTGAGGAGGTCGGAGGAGTGCACGAGGAGGTGAGGCACTGTAAGGAGCGCATGGAGAAGGAGGTGAGAAAGGGGACTGTAAAATTGCAAGGGGGTATAGAGGAGTTGACGCTGGGAGTAGAACAACTGACAGTGGGACAAAAGGAGTTGGGGGACCAGGTAAAGAAGAACACAGTGGTAATAGAGGGTTTAAAATCGACACAGAAGGAGATGAAAAAGGACGTAGGGGTAATTAAAAAAGAGTGTCAGACGGTACATGAGGACCTGACGAGGAAAATGAACAAAGTGGTAGAGGTGATGGAGGTTAAAGAGCGGGAGGTGCGGGAGCACATAGAAAAAAATAAAGTGGAGTTAGAGGAAGAACTTAAAGGGGCGCACAAGGAGATGAAGGAGGTGAAACAGAAATTAGAAGAAGTGGGAGAAGGGGTGAGCGAAATTAAGAAGCGACGGAGAGAGGATAAGAAAGAGATAAAGGAGGAAGTAAAAGAATTGGTCCAAAGTCTGTGTTCGGATCGTGATGATGTGCTCATTAACCGGATGAGGGATTCGCAGGTGATGGAGGAGAAGCGAAGAGAAAGAGGACCCGGTGTAAGTGGTGACCAATATGGTCGTGCGTATGATGCGCCAGGTGATTTAATAAGCTTGGGGGTCGAAATAGACCCGGATGTTCGTGAGAGGCCAAGAGTGAGGTGTATGGTTGGTCCGGAGGGTATGGAACGAGAGGTGCGAGGTGTGGGTGAGCAAGGTTGTGGTGGTATGGAATGGGTAGCGGGTTGCGGAGGTGTGACCCATGCATCGACACCAACAGGGGTAGTTGTTGGAGGGACCGGGGAGGCAGGAGAGCCCCTTGGGGGTAATGTACTGTGGGGGCCCGGCCGGTTCGGCCCCGCGCTGACCCCGCAAGGGGCGACGCACGGGGTCCGGCAGGCGGGCAACGACTCGCATACGAGGTGGTCACACAAGGTCCCACTCGCGCCGTATGACGGCAAAAGTGATCTACGCACGTACCTGGCGCAGTTTGACTGTGTGTGTAAGGGCAACGGTTGGGGTGAGGACGAAGGTGGAGTACACCTGGTGGCCACATTGCGCGGCGCGGCGGCGGAGGTGCTGACGGCATTACCAGCGGGTGCTCTCACCCTGCCAGCCCTCCGCGACGCCCTAATTAATCGATTCGGCATTGAACAGCAGAGCGAGCTTGTTAAAGCTCAGCTCGCGCTGCGAAAACGCAAGCCCCAGGAAGCCATCGGGGAACTTGCCCACGACATTCGCCGCGCAGTGGGGATCGCACATGCTAGCATGGCAGCGGATTCCCAGGAAAGCCTGGCGCTGGACCATTTTATCCAGGCCCTCCCGGATATTGAGCTCCGGCAACAGCTCGCCATGTGGCGCCCGCAGACTCTGAGCCAGGCGGCTGACGCTGCGGCCCGTTGGGAAGCAGCGAGGCCCCTGGCCTGGGGGGGCGAGCGTCTCGCAATGGCGGTCCGCCAGGTGGGACCCCCGATGGAGGGCGGACCCCTTAGGGGGCCCGCCCCCGACGTGAGTCCTGACCTGGCGGGCATGGTCCGGAGGCTGGTGGACCAGCGCCTGGCGGGACCTGGACCATGGCAGGCGGCCCCGGAGGTGGCCCGCGGTGGACCACGAGCGGGTAATCCAATTCGGACCTACAGGGGGGGAAATTTGGAATTCCGGAGACAAGCACCTTATCAGGTGAGGTGCTATACTTGCAACCATCTGGGTCACCTGGCGCGGCACTGTCGAGCCACGCGCCGGGATGATCCCCGGCGGTTGAGGTCCTCAACTCCGCCCAGAGGGGAGCGGGTTAGCCGACCCCAGACACCCCCCCGCCAGACCCCGGGAAACTAGAAGGTGTCGGGCACGTAGGGCGGTGTTCGGCAGAAGAGGATGGAGGAGAGCCCTCATTGACGCGACAGGTCATTTATTGTGGCCAAATTGGAACCGGTAGCCTGACAATCAGATGCAAAATTGCCGGCATGTGGGTAGATGCCGTAGTGGACACAGGAGCTAGCACCACGATCATCAGCCCTGTGGTCCTTGATTCGAGCGCAGGTGGCTGGGATAAGATCCAGCGCCTGCAAAATTATAGTTTGCAACTTGCTACCGGGGTAACGGCCCCGATCATAGGGCGTGGTTCTGTGACCCTCAAGTTAGGGTCGGTAAGGAGGGAGATAGATGTTTGGGTGGCGGAGGTGTGCGACCCATGTTTAATAGGGTTGGATTTGTTGACTGCCAGCGGTTGTAAAATCGACTTGTGCCGGGGGATCCTGCAGGTGGGAGTAGAAGAGCTGCCGTTAGGGGGAGTGAGCACGGCCGAGAGAGCGGAGCTGGAGGCTTCCGAGGCCGTGACCATTCCCCCAAGGGCCGTGGCGATAGTGCCGGCCCGGTGGGCAGCTCGCCCAACATGGCAGGAGTCCTGCGGCCTGGTCGAACCGGTGGCAGCGCAGTCCATACCGGGTTTAATCGTGGGCCGCACCCTTGTAAAAACGGAAGGACCGGTAGTGGCCGTCCGAGTAATAAATATGAGTACAGAACCACGCACTATAGTAAGGGGCACGAGGCTAGCTGGCTGCACCCCAGTTGAGGAAGTCGCGACAGTGAGGGGCGAGAACGTCCAGCCGAGCCGACCCCGGGGGGAGCCTTCAATAAGAAGTAGGAATTGGCCCGATCCCATTTGCGAGATGGTAAATCGTAGTAGCGTAGAGTTGGGAGGTACCCAGAGGGAGGCCTTACACAAACTGGTTGGGTCCCATTTGGACCTCTTCTCCCTGTCCACCGAGGATATTGGACGTACGGGCCTGGTGAAACATCAGATCCACACCGGTGAGGCCCGGCCTATTCGTCAGGCTGCCCGACGGCTCCCTTGGAGCAAGAGGGCGGAAGCTGACAAGCAGGTTGAAAAAATTCTCGACGCAGGCGTGATCGAGCCCTCGGGAAGTCCTTGGATGTCACCTGTTGTGCTGGTCAAAAAGAAGGATGGGACCACGCGGTTCTGCGTGGACTATCGCCAGCTAAACAACGTGACACTCAAGGACTCATATCCCCTGCCAAGGATTGATGACACCCTCGATGCCGTTGCGGGCTCAAATTGGTTCTCAACTTTGGACCTCAAGAGTGGGTATTGGCAGGTGGAGATGGATAGGGCAGGGAAGGAGAAAACGGCATTTTCCACAGGTAAGGGACTGTATCAGTTTACTGTGATGCCGTTTGGTTTGTGTAACGCCCCCGCCACCTTTGAAAGATTGATGGAACATGTACTAGGCGGCATGCCATGGCAATCATGCCTGGTGTACCTGGATGACGTCCTAGTACATGCCAAAACGTTCACCCAAGCAGTAGCTAATTTGGACCAGGTGTTCGGGTGCCTCAGACAGGCAGGGTTGAAGCTGAACCCAAGTAAGTGCACCTTGTTTGCCAAGGAGGTGGCCTATTTAGGCCACGTCATCGGTTGCGAGGGGGTAAAAACGGACCCAGACAAAATTAAAGCGGTAGAGGAGTGGCCCGCACCATGTACCATCAAAGAGGTGCGGGGATTTTTGGGACTCTGCTCCTACTACTGGCGCTTTGTGGCGAAATTTGCAGAGTTGGCCCGTCCCCTCCACCAGCTTACGGAGAAGGGGACGCGATTTAATTGGACACGGGAGTGCCACGAGGCCTTCCAAAAATTGAAGGGGTGTCTAACATCCGCACCCCTTCTAGCTTACCCCACTAGTGACGGGACATTTACCCTGGACACGGATGCGAGCCAGGAAGGATTGGGCGCAGTTTTGTCTCAGACACAGGAGGGCGTGGAGAGAGTGATTGGTTACTATAGTCGGGCCTTAAGTAGGCCCAAGCGAAATTATTGCGTCACTCGCAAAGAGTTATTGGCTATGCTGGCTGCCATGAACCATTTCCACCCGTACTTGTACGGGCGGAAATTTTTGGTTAGAACTGACCATTCCTCCTTGCAATGGCTCCTTCGGTTCAAGGAACCAGAGGGCCAAATTGCAAGGTGGTTGGAAAAGTTGCAGCAGTACGATTTTGATGTGGCCCATAGGGCAGGGAAGGCCCATGGTAATGCGGACGCACTCTCTCGGCGTCCTTGTCTGGGGGAAAACTGCAAATTTTGTGCGAGACACGAGGAGAGGGAACAATTGGGCGATTCGGACCCGACCCTCGTTGTCCGGGCAACCCGGGTGAGAGGGCCAATTTTGCCACTAACCGCAGATGAGGAATTCGGAACTTTGGCATGGAGCACGGCCCAGCAGGAGGATCCTGTCCTGGGGCCAGTGTTCAATTGGGTCAAATTGGGGCAAAGACCAAAGGGGGAAGAGGTCACCCCCCTCGGGGCGCAAACAAAGGCATATTGGGCTCAGTGGCAGACCCTGGAATTGAAGGATAACATCTTGTATCGCAAGTGGGTGGAGGTTCCCTCTGATAAAACTTCCTGGCTGGTGGTAGTCCCAAATAAATTTAAGACCGATATATTGCAACAGGTGCATGGTACCCGCCCCGGCGGCCATTTGGGCAGGACAAAGACGACATCGCAGGTACGCCGGAGGTTTTATTGGGTGAATATGGGGCGCGACATACAGGACTGGTGTCGGAGATGCGACGCCTGTACTGCCAAAAAGGGACCAGCACGGAGGATGAGGGCCCCCCTTCAATTACACCAGGTGGGGGCCCCCCTAGAGCGGGTGGCCATGGATATCCTAGGCCCACTACCCCGCACCCGCCTAGGTAATAAGTACATCCTCGTTGTGATGGACTACTTCACCAAGTGGCCGGAGGCCTATGCCCTCCCCAACCAAGAAGCAGGGGTGGTAGCGCAGGCCTTCGTGGAAGGATTTGTGTGCCGGCATGGGATTCCACAGGAGTTGCACACCGACCAGGGACGAAATTTTGAGAGCAAATTGCTAAAAGATGTGTGCAGTCTCCTGTCAATTCGAAAAACCAGAACAACGCCTTTAAGACCTCAATCTGACGGGATGGTGGAAAGATTCAACCGAACTTTAATCCAACAACTGACACTGTTCACCGCCACCCGTCAGGATGACTGGGACGAACATCTCCCTTATTTGCTCATGGCCTACCGAACCAGCCAGCACGGGGCCACCGCATGCAGTCCAGCGTTGCTTATGTATGGGCGGGAGTTACGGGCTCCCGCCGACTTGCTATGTGGTCCCGTGCCAGACACAGTGGTTTACCCGCCGAGGGAGGGGTACGCACGTCACCTAGAGGAAGGCATGGAGCTAGTCCATGCCTTCGCCCGCCGCCAACTCCATCTGGCGGGGGAAAAGATGAAGCGCAGGTACGACGACCGGAGCCAGGGGAGTCAATACGCTCCGGGGATGAAGATTTGGTTCTTTAATCCCCGGAGGCGGAAGGGAAGGTGCCCAAAACTCACCTCCCCCTGGCAAGGCCCAGGAGTCGTCCTGTCGCAAATCTGTGACGTGGTCATTAAGATCAAAATGGGGCCACGAGCCCTCCCTCGGATCGTCCACGCCGACCGGATAAGGCCTTACACCGGCGAGCAGGCGCCCCCGTGGATTGCCTCGGCTTTAGATGCTGAGGTGGGACCCAGTACCTCTGAATAAGGGGGGCTTATTAGTGCCGGAGGACTGGGGGATTGATGAGCGATGGGCCCGGTGGGTAAGGGTGGCATCCCTGCCACCCTTCCCATGGTGGGGCAAAGGAGCTATAGATTATGGGGTTTATGGCAGTGAAAACTAGCCCGGGTGGGTTAGGTTATATTGATAGGGACTAGAGATGACATTAGGTAACGTTAAGATTAGTTAGTGACTGATACCTGTAGTGGGGACGCAGGTAGATTAGTGTGGATGATAATGACGTGGGAGCGCAATAGTTTAAAGGGACGACTGGGAAGCGCAAGTTTCAGAGGGGAGTAGTTAGATGAGATGATGCTGTGTGAGAGCTGGACAGGTGTGTGGAGCAGTGTGGAGCAGTGGATGAGTAGTGAGTGTTGTGGATCAGCGCGAATGCGCTTGGGGAGAGAAGGGTGCAGGTGGCACCAAGAGTGAGAGCACAGGTGTGCAAGTGCAGGTGTGTGGAATACATGGAGCAGAGAATGAGTGGTGTGGAGAGAGTTGGAGTAAGTGGTACGGAGTGGTGTGCATGGTGCGAAGGTGTGGATGGGGGAAGAGTGGACCCCTTTCACGAGTACCCGGGGCGGGTAGTGTAAGTGTTAGGTAGAGGGTATAGGTAAATTGTGGTTGGATATTGGCATTTGTGGTGCGGTTGCAGAATGGTATTGCGGATGGGTGCATTAGTGTTGTGGAAATGGCTGGGCGTGTAGCCTGTTAGTGTGTGTAGTTGGTTGGGCACTCCACCACTGTGAGGATGTCGGCCAGGTGAGGCCGCATGTGGGCTCTGGGAGCCGGTAGAGTGGTGGATGGGGCCCGAGGATCCGGAGGACGGACCCAGGTAGCCCAGTGCCAGAGAGGGCACCGAGTGGGGAGAGCGCCAGAGGGCCTTCCCCAGGTAGATAGGTTAGGGTGAGGAGCAGGTAAGCTCGGAGGCAACTGCAGTGGTGGAGGTGTGCAGGTGGGTAGACCGGCTAGGAAAGCTACACGTCGCAGCCCAGAAATTGTGCGAGGGCACCGAGAGATGAATCGGGGGAGTGAGACCCCAAATTGAAAAGCACCACAGTTTGGTCAATGGGAATTGGTTTTTAGAACCCATAGTGTAAGAGGGCCAATGGTTTGGCAGGAGAAAGACCCCGGGTAATGTAAAGTTGTTAAAGTCATTTAGGAAATAGTTAGGATTGATGAACCTGTCGCACCATACGCAGCCACTTACCTGTGGTGATAATGATGACTCCACACCTGTGTTTTCTTTGTTCTGTTGCAGGAAATGAGAATTGCTGTTGGATTGGTGAGACGCATCACGACGTGGATGAGACATTGGGGTGATTCCATCTCTCCCTCCTTAGGAGGGACTGATGATGAATTGGTGATGGCAAATTATGATGTTGAGTTGGAGATGGCAAATTTTGATGAGAGTTGAAAATGGCAAATTTGATTGGTTAGGAGGGAGAGAAGACGAATTTGGTTTATGGGAGGAACGGGGAAGACAGTAGGGACGTTTGTTGATTTGTAAAGTAGATGTTTATGGGTAGTGTTGTGTTTTGTGGATACAGTAAGGGGTAAGGGAGGGGCAATGTAGGTTACCTGGTGGGGGGGGGGCGTACGGTAGGAACGTACCTGTCTCACCTGGTTCCCATGTGCCCCTAGTGTGCATTACCTAATGTTGCGTGCACTTTTGCGCCCTTACCACCTTACTCACTTGTCCTCTTCTTTTGTCTCCCACCTCCGAGGATCTGGCTTTGGGGCAGAGAGAGAGGAGAGAGAGGTGCTGGCTCCGCAGTTGTGGGCCTGCACTTTCGCTGCTTGCTGCCGGGATCGATACACCATATGGACCGCAATTTTTGTGGCCGCCCACCATGGACCGCAGTTCTCTTGCGGGCTAGCACCACCCGTGGATGGACCTATGGGTCAACGTGGCACCTATGCCATACAGGTGAACCACTTTTAGTTGGCCCCCTGACACCACAATACAGAAATGGACGCGGTTGGCGCCTTTCTTTATTTTGAAAGAAGCCAGAAGGCCAAGTACACCACAGGAAGGCAAGACCAGCGGCAGAACATCGGCCGGCTGCGACGCCACCGGTGATTATTGAACACTTTATTGGTGCACCGGATGGTGCTGACTGTACATGATGGGGTGGTGCTTTTGGTGCTTGGAAGGGGTGCTCTGCACATTATTAAAGGCCGTAAGGCCACAGAGCACTCGTGGGTTGGTGTATCGATGCTGGCATGCGTGCTCTCTCTATGCATAACATCTGCATGTGTTCCTCCAAAAACAGGTCCTGGATCGTAGTGTAAATATCAGTGTAGTCTTATGTAAATAATGCTCCCTACCGGCTGTATGTTTAGTTTGAGAATTCTTTCCGCGATTCGGTTATCCTGTGGGTGTGTTTCTGTGAGGGGAAGGGTGCAACGTCGCAGGGGGACATATTTACTCATTTGTGAACATCTGTAAAACTGTCGCACTCAGGGTAGAGTTAATAGTAGAGGGAACTACATCTGAGCGCCACACTAAAGTAGGTAAAAATTTATCGGGTCGGGACGCCCCGAGGTAGAGAAGGGTGCAATGTTGCGGCTATGGGATTTGGCCTCCATCCATATCCGCTTGTAAATATTCCCCTATTTCCCCAATACTCCCCAACTATCCCCAATCCCCCATTCCCTAGTCCCATTGTCTGTAAACAACACTCTGTAGCCCCGACCTTCCCCTTTTTCCCCCATTAAATGTCGTGCCCAGGTTCACCGCATCTCACGTAGACAACTATAGGACATCTTGCTAGTTATTCTTAGTCTATGTCAGTTAAGGACTCGTTTCCATTAATTCTGACTCTTCGTTGCACCAGAATGTGATTGTATGGCACCAGTAGTGAGTTTAGGACCTCCCAATACCTCCCCACAACCTCATCTCCGCATCCTCCCATCATCTCATGGAACTACAACAACAACAACAACTACAACCACAGCGGGGGCGGCACGGCGGCGGCGCGGGGAGTGGGCGTCCTCACTCCGGCTTGGTTAGCCGCCATTGCCCATGTGCTCCGACGGGGTTACCACGAAGGGGCTGACTGTCAGCTCCTCGTCAAGGGCGGAGCCCAGTAACCCCCCGCACCCAATAAGAAGCGGCGGGCCGATTCCATCTGGGGCGGAGCTAACGAGCCGAGGGCGTGTCACTCCCCGCTGGATATACGCAGCCACTTACCGGAGGTGTCGTGAGATGCGCCCCCAGCTTGGAGAAAGAACGTCACCTTCTAGCGCTGAGAGATACCTCCCGCATCTCTGGACCGGACCGGGTCGATTCTGCCCCTGAGCCAAGGTGCACCTTGAGCCATCGACTACCTGCCCCTCCTTGCCATCAATCCCTGTGTGAGTCAGTCTTGTCCCGTTTATCTGTGGTCTGTCGGGGATAAGATAAGACCGTGTTTAAGTGCCCACCTTTCTATGCTGTACCTCTTGTCCGTGTAATCTAAACATTCTGCAAACCCATATTATAACCTCCTCCGGAGGTCTTGAGAACTGTACCCCTGGTGTCGTGTCATTTATCCCAGCCGTTGTGTCCTTTCCTTAATTGATTTAGCATAGCGCGATTTGGCCAACGTTCGAGTGTAATCGGGTAAACTGTGCGAACACGGCGGCCATTCCGCTCGGCCCACCATAACATCAAAGTCGTGTCCGTAACAATACAATCAAGGATATATTCCCCGAGCAATCCACCCTCCACAATTCACACTCAACAATCAATCCCCTAGATGATTAAGATGGCCATCTTACATATGTGTGTCCCCTTTTGTACTCACGACCCCCTTTGGTCTCTGTCCCTCACAATGTCTCTGGGCCCCTCCTGACCAAGATGATGGTCGGCTTCGCCGCACTCGGGCGGTTGAACGAACCCCGGGTGGACGTTTTTCCACCGGGCCTTTATCGTACCGGGAACCAAGGTTGTAGCCCCCTCTTGGCCACGCGAAGTGGGTACTGTACAGCAGGCAAAAGCCACCCGCCGCTTGCAACGCGTGTTAGGCCCCAACGTGCGACCCGTACGCGTCTTTGTAGACGGTGCCGCGAACGGTGCCAGACGCTGGGTCGGTGCACGGCCACACGGCAGTTTGACGTGTCCACCGGGCAGGTATCCGTCCCGGTAACTCCTCTCGCCATACGGGCTCGGGAACGCCGCTTTTCCACACAGCACAATATCGATCCCACCTCTCGTCGGAGCGGGGCGAGGAAGAAGAATCCTCGTCGCTTTTTCACACCTCGTGTCTTTTTCCTTCCGTTTCCGGTCTCTTTTTCCAGAAGGGCTCCTGACCCTCCAACCACAACAACCCTTAATCGACTATACATTGATAAGCAAAGACCTGAATAGTACTTCACATACATTCCCATAAATATGTAACACTCCCCCCCTTCAAGAAAGAAAGTTTGAACCCAGCGAAAACTTTCTTTGCCGGCCAACTTGGATAAACAAACCAGGTAACTCAACCCCCAAATCATCAGTTCCCCTGGGCAACAATTATCACAACTCAAAAATAAAGCAACAAAATTTCACAAAACCCCCAGAGATTTTCACAGGTAATTCACTCTGGACAAAGCACCAGCAACGACATTGTCCCTGCCCTTTACATGTTCAATTTCCCGTTGGACTCCTACCAAGCCAAACTCCATCTCATGACCCTCTGACTTTGACTGTCAGTTTCTTGTGAATGAAGGTTAAGGGGTTGATCAAAGATCCAAAGTTAAGCAACTCGATAGCACTTTTTCCGGGAGGCCAAGCCGAGTATTCACTACATGGATGCCTTTAGGAACGTGGAGTTCACGGTTAGTCCGTGCAGGAAAGTTCTATACATGGACGCCTTGAGGAACGTGGAGTTCACGGTTAGTCCGTGCATGAAAGTTCACTACATGGACGCCTTTAGGAACGGGGCGTTCACGGTTAATCCATGTAGGAATCTTGGCTCGGCGGCTCCGCCGCCTTCAGTGCTTCAGCTTTTCAGAACTTCCCTAATAATTATGGGGGGACCGCTTGTCACTGTAGTCCCATGAATAGCGGTCTCCTTCTCGGCCACTACTTTGACAATCCTTCCTTCGGGAGCTGCCGTAACTCAGGGAGCCTCCATAATAATATTGATTGCGGCCACCACCAAAACTAACGCCCAGTTGTACTCTCCTGTAGACCTCTCGACGCCTACGAAGTGCCTTCCCTACTGTTATGGTCCGACCCTCCAAATCCTTGCCATTCCAATTCTTCTCTGCCTCTCTGGCGTCTTTTGTGCTTGCAAACGTGACAAAGCCGAACCCTCTTGACTGTTGCGTTTCCCTGTCTCTTACCTACCGCACTTCCACCAGCGGCCCATATCTGTTGAAGACAGAGGTCAGAACTTCTTCCTCTGTTTTGAAGTTCAGTCCCCCTACAAATAACTCGGTACTTTTGTCACCATCCCGAGCTGGTGTGGTGTTATTTTCCCTGCTGGGCTCTTTATCAACCCTCAGGTTACCATAAACTTGACCCCCGGCCAAATCATTCCCGATAACCACAGATACACCCCTACAGGAAGTGTGGCTTGTAAACCGACGGTGACCGGTCCTGACACCAAATCGGACTCCAAATGGATGACATGAAGTGGAGCACTAACACCGCCCCCGATCCCCTGTAAACGAACACTATCCCCCGTTGCCGTCTCCTCGGACCATGGCAAAATGCCTTCAAGCATTAAAGATTGATGTGCTCCTGTGTCCCTCAATATCCTAACCGGTCTCCGGTTAGTCGAGGCTCCCTCCAGTGACACAAACCCCTCTGAAATAAATGGTTGGTAACCCTTTTGATGGCGATTTCTCACAATGGCCATTGCATTTGGAGTCGTAATAGTCGGACTCCGCTCTGGGTCTTCCCTTTTCATGCGGTAACAACTGGACATCAAGTGTCCAGGTTTCTTGCAAAAAGCGCAAGTAGGCCCGGAGGAAAAAGTCGTGGTCTGCCTCGGGCCCCCCGAAATATAAGTTTGTCTTGGGCCCGCATCCCTCTGATTTCGAACAGGTGGGGTATCCGCGTTGTCCCCATAATCCTCTCGAGGCCGCCGCCATGTATTGTCGTTCTCCGCACCTGCTGTTCCCCACCTCCCCTGCGGAGATCTAGGCGAGGAGTTAAGTTCGTGGACCCCTATTCGGTGGGTTAAGGCATAATCATCTGCCATGGTGGCTGCGTCCCACAACTTTGGTACTTTCTTTTCCTGCAGGTACACTTTGATGTCCTCGTGGACACACTGCTGAAATTCCTCCACCAGGATCAAGTCACGCAATGTTTCGAAGTCTTTCCCGACTCCTTTTGACTCACACCACCGATCAAACATGTTTTCTTTCACTCTGGCAAACTCCACATGGGTCTCACTCTCCCTCTTCCTGGCATTCCTGAATTTTTGCCTGTAAGCTTCCGGAACCAACTCATAGGCTTTGAGGATGTGCTTCTTCAGTACCTCATAATCTGCACATTGGTCCATTGGTAGCGCCGAATAAATCTCTTGAGCTTTTCCCACCAGCACACTTTGCACTAGTATGGTCCAGGCCTCCTCCGGCCAGTTTAATTGTCGAGCCACTTTCTCAAAGTGTGGAAAAAATTTCGCGACTTCCTTTTCACTGAACGGTGGAACCAGCCTCACATGTCTGCCCACATCCCAGGTTTTCTGGTTAGGTGTCGACCCCGTCAGCAAGGGTGGTGCCTCTCCCCGTTCTCTCATTAAATCCAGCTCCTTGAATTTAATCTCTTGCTGAAGCGCCAGATCACGTTCCTTCAACTCCCTTTCGGCTTTTCTCTCCTCTGCTTCGAGTTCCCTGGCAGCTCTTCTCTCCTCTGCTTTTCTCCCTTCTAACCTTTCCTGGAGTTCTCGTTCCACTCTCCTTTCCTCTGCTTGTTTCTCTTCTCTCCTCTCTTCTGCTTTCCTTTCTTCTTATTTTAACCTTTCCTGGAGTTCTCGTTCCACTCTCCTTTCCTCTGCTTGTTTCTCTTCTCTCCTCGCTTCTGCTTTCCTTTCCTCTTCTGCTCTTTCCTTTTCTGCTTTCCTTTCTTCTTCTTTGATCCGTTCCTGGCTCCGTAATTGCAACTCCAGTTTCCGGAGCTCAACATCTTCTGGTTCTTCGGGTAGCCACTCCCAGGCTAACTCGTCCCATGTTCCTAATCCCACCATAGATTGTATCACCGTGGCCTGCAACTCTGCCTTCCTCAAATTAGTTCGGACCTCCAAGTTAAAATGTTTGGCCAATTTCAAGAGGTCCGACTTTAGTAACGCTCGGAATTGTGCCTCACTCGGGGTTACCGCAAAGTTCTGTGCCACAAACGCCATGGTGCCTATCGTTAACACCTGTTAACCTTCACCCAATACTTTACCCCCAATTTCCCCAAAAATTTACCAATTAATATTTAATTAATAAATTTTAATTAATAAAAATTTTATTTTATTATTTTATACAATTTTAGATCCCGGACGTAGACCCAATTGCGAATCCGCAAATCGTAATTTGGACGAGCCCCCAATTCTGTTACGTGGTCCCCTCGGTGACTACCTGGTCTCGGTGACCCCCGGACCGTGAGAGGAACTTCGCCAGAAAGTAGTATTATATATGCGTTTTCGCAAAGCAATCCCTATGAATTCCACCCAAGAGAAAACTGATTTTCAATGATATATTTCAATGGTAATAATACCATACAATTTCAATGATACAATCAAGGATATATTCCCCGAGCAATCCACCCTCCACAATTCACACTCAACAATCAATCCCCTAGATGATTGAGATGGCCATCTTACATACGTGTGTCCCCTTTTGTACTCACGACCCACTTTGGTCTCTGTCCCTCACAATGTCTCTGGGCCCCTCCTGACCAAGATGATGGTCGGCTTCGCCGCACTCGGGCGGTTGAACGAACCCCGGGTGGACGTTTTTCCACCGGGCCTTTATCGTACCGGGAACCAAGGTTGTAGCCCCCTCTTGGCCACGCGAAGCGGGTACTGTACAGCAGGCAAAAGCCACCCGCCGCTTGCAACGCGTGTTAGGCCCCAACGTGCGACCCGTACGCGTCTTTGTAGACGGTGCCGCGAACGGTGCCAGACGCTGGGTCGGTGCACGGCCACACGGCAGTTTGACGTGTCCACCGGGCAGGTATCCGTCCCGGTAACTCCTCTCGCCAGACGGGCTCGGGAACGCCGCTTTTCCACACGGCACAATATCGATCCCACCTCTCGTCGGAGCGGGGCGAGGAAGAGGAATCCTCGTCGCTTTTTCACACCTCGTGTCTTTTTCCTTCCGTTTCCGGTCTCTTTTTCCAGAAGGGCTCCTGACCCTCCAACCACAACAACCCTTAATCGACTATACATTGATAAGCAAAGACCTGAATAGTACTTCACATACATTCCCATAAATATGTAACAAGAGTGACTGCAAAAGTGTTGAGAGAGGTGATACGAATAGGGGTACGGCTGAGAGTATGCTGGTCCCACGAGCTCGAACCATTGCACGATGAGTGGGTTTTTCCTGGGTTACTGGTGCACTTCAAGTTGTAAGACTTACCCCCGGTTAGCATGGGGATAAGCCCCTTTCAAGAGACTAGCAGTAAAGAGCTATAGGCTACAAGTCATGTGTCAAGTTACTGCTGGGGGATACGCCGCTAAATGGAGTAATCCGGTGGAAGAGACTGTTGCCTGTGGGACCCCCCTCTGAACCTGTATGGAACTCCATGTATAGCAAGCTCGTAAGTAAAAGATCTGGTGATCTCCAATGGAGACTGATCCACTGGATAGTCCCCTCCAATAAGTTAATCAACCATTTCTCTCCTACATCCACATGTTGCCCATTCTGCATATGTACGGAGGACGTGTTCCACGCCTTCATTAATTGTGTGAGATTGGTTCCTTTGTTTCGGTGGTTTAATCTTGTGGCACACAGAATGAAGGTTGTTTTCTCGTTGCGTTCTTTTATTTTTGGCTTTAATGCCAAGTCAAGCAAGGAAAATATGTTAATGAGGTTTCTTGTCGCAACAGCCAAGCTGGCAATATATCTCTCAAGAAGGGAGAAATTGAACGGTAAACCTGCCGGGGAATGCAATGTAATGGTGTTTTTCAATGCCCTCGTGTCAGCAAGACTTAAACTAGAGTTTTGTTTCTATAAGGATGCAAACAATCTTGATGAATTCACCAATACTTGGTGCCATGAAGGGTTGTGTGAGGTTCGTGAGAACCAACTGGTAATATTTTTGTAGGTTGTATAAAGTTAATGGTTTATTTTGGCAAATTGTGTGCCGTGATACTTCTGTAACCTTTTCGTTTCATTGCTTTTTCATGTATTTATGGTTGGTGTAAAGATATAAATACATTTTTTTGGTATTATTTTGATGATAAAAGGACTTCAAAAGTCAAAAAAAGTCTCTCTGTCTCTCTGTCTCTCTCTCCACCTGTCGGCTGTCGCTGCATTGGGTGTAGCGTCATGGCGGCTGTGAGCAACTGCTCTGTGTTTTGGTGAGTCCGTCGCAAGTTTGCCCCCCCCCCCCTCCCTCTCCTTTTCCATCCTGTGTGCTTTGGCATTTGTTTTCATCCGTTCTACACCTTTGTCTTCGAGAGGGAGAGGATTGAGAGCGGGCCCATTTTGGGTGTGGCCTACTGGCGTTGACGGCGCATTGTAAGCCATTTTTGTGCTTATAATGCACGTTTATTATTACCTTCGCAAAAGCGGAAGGTTATGTTTTGATCGCTGTGTATTTATTTGTATGTCAGTGTGTGTGTGTGTATGTTATTCGCATAACTCAAAAAGTATTCAACCGAATTGCATGAAATTTGGTGGGATGATTGGTTATTATACGGGACACATTTGATTAGATTTTGGGAGCAATCGGGTCAAAGGTCAAGGTCAAGGTCACGAAAAGGTCAAAATCGTATTTTTTTTGTTCTGTTCCCTACACTCCCATGCCAAGTACAGAACAGTAGCTGCGGCGAAGGTATGCGCTCTACCGAGTGCCCGTTCTAGTTTACTTTAGTTCGATTATTTCGGTTTGATACCCTCTTGCCCGGTTCGGACAAGCGAGGGGAGGGGAGGAGTATTTTCGCCGGTATGGCAAATGCACGCTCTCGTCGCGATGACTTTGAAGGCTTAACCAGGAAGCATGCGTTTGTGTGCGTGCCTCCGGATGGAGTCCCTGTCGAGGACATCATCCTCGCTGTGGGGAGCATTGTTGGGGATGAAAATATACGTGCAGCTTCGCGTATGAACCAGAAAGTGGTGGTGTTCGTTTCGGACGAGGAACTCGTCCATGACGTGGTAAGTGCGGGAATAACCACGGAAAGCGGTCACTTTATGATGGCATCACCGTTATTAACTCCCGCGACGAGAGTGGTTATTTCCAACGTACCACCATTTATCCCAAATGACAAGTTAATGACCGTGCTATCACGGTACGGTAAAATGGTATCGAGGATTTCAACAATCCCTCTTGGGTGTCGGAATGAACGTTTTAAGCACGTAATGAGCTTCCGCAGACAGGTGTATATGGTCCTTCCAGACCGTGGGGACAACACAGGCCTCAACATCACTTTCAAAATTAATTTTGAAGAGCCAAATTTCCAGCTATACGCATCGTCCACCACCTTAACATGCTTTCAGTGTGGAGCGTATTGACATTTAAAACGTTCTTGTCCCAAAGCCTCTTGTGTCAGGTGTGGCAAGACGGGTCACACCATCATAGTTTGTAAGGAAGAGGTTACTCCGCCAATTAACATTCCCAGTGGGAGGGAGGTTAACATTGCTCCACTAATTAATACTCCCAGTGGGGGGGAGGTTAACGTTGCTCCACTAATGAATACTCCCAGTGGGCGGGAGGTTAACGTTGCTCCACTAATGAATACTCCCAGTGGGGGGGGGGGGGGGAGGTTAATGCTATTCCACCGCTTAAAATTCCTAATGAGGCTGAATCCAGTGTTCCAAGCATGAACGTATTTATTCCTCCTCAGCAAAATGTTGAAATGGACACTGATAGTAAATTGGGGACGAGTAAACGAAGGGCTCCGGATGATAGTGACTCATCTGGAGCAGGTAAAAAGGTCGTGCTCGATTTGCAGGCTGTTGCTGGAAAAACTATTCAGGATGCACCTGGATTCTCTCTACAAAGCGTGGACCAAATAAATAAAGAGGAAAACCCAGAAAGGAGTATCAGGATTCAGCCGCTAAAACAACGTGCTTCCATTACTCACACAGACGACGTTAATGATGTAAATAAATCAGGCCACGATGCCGTGAATGGTGCATCATTGATCCAAACGAATGTCGCCGAACAGGCTGACATCCATAATAAATCTGCCAATATAGCTGTCGTGAAATTATACCGAAGGTGAACCCAGGGTGTGCTCGCTTCAAAAGGGGCGTCTGTAAGACCCGGGACAACCGGGGCGCACGAACACTCCAGCGGCACTTACTGTGACATAGTTTGAATGGTATGTACGCCCCTATATGCTGCGCTGATTTGTTTTCTCTATTCATATCGGACATTGCCCATGTAATACTCTGATTCTAATGTCTGTTGCATGAATGTATTTTTACAGGATGTTACTTCAGATCTAAATGATATTAAACCTACCCAAGGGACAAGTCGTGTCTCAGCTTGATTTTCACGACAATAGCAGACAAGGGTGGAAACATAAATCCACAGGAATGTGGGAATAATGATTTCATGCCAATTGAGGAAATCAGTAATCAATGTGCTAATGTTTCCCAAACCCAACACTGTGCGGACCCCCCAGACAAGGGAAGGCTA
This sequence comes from Myxine glutinosa, assembly GCF_964187855.1. Lineage (NCBI taxonomy): Eukaryota > Metazoa > Chordata > Myxini > Myxiniformes > Myxinidae > Myxine > Myxine glutinosa. The sequence continues at coordinate 77,269,403 of NC_136270.1, forward strand.
GGTTGCATAGCAGGAGAAGCAAACGGTATTGACCCAGACCCCATTGGACCACTTTCTGATTTATCAGATTCGGAAGAGGAGGTGGAGGTAACAGCATTATCACAATTAATGGCAGTTCAACCCCCAATCCCTCCCCATCTTGTTCTCTCATTTCTCAATGAAACGTGTAGACAGCGAAATGTCATCATTGGGGATCATTTACCTGATTTGGCTCCCTTTATTCAGGCTGCAAAACGAGTCATAAAAAAATCTGAGGAACTAAACCTAACAAAATCGCAGTTTCATCGACTAAAGAAAATCATAACAAAGGCAAAGAGTGAGTACTCAGCGTCAGACAAAATGTACTCATGAGTGATGAAGACGCTTAATCTTGCAACACTCAATATAAATGGTGGTGGGGCTAGTCATGTCCACCAGATCCAAGTGAATAGTTTATTTAAATGGAAACAAGTTGATGTAATATTACTGCAAGAAACTCATATTATTGAGAAGGTTGAACATGACTGGTGCAGCATGTTCAAAGGTAAATGTTTTTTCAGTAATATATCATCTGTATCTGCTGGAATTGGGTTTTTGTTCAAACCAGGGCTTGTACCTGAATCTTCCCTCTTTCAGGAGGTGATTCGGGGACGTTTTGCCTCCCTAGGATTGGTGATCAATAGCCTGAAGCTTATTATTTTTAATGTATATGCACCAAGTGAAAGTACTGACCGTAAAGTCTTCTTTACTGAAGTGATAAACCATTTAAATTTGTTTGACCCCAATCAGTGCATATGCATGGGGGGAGATTTCAATTGTACGCTAGAGCCCAAAATAGACAGAAATTCACTGGAACAACATCCCGAGTCCCATGGTGACCTCTCCCAGTTTCTTTCAGGTGGGGCTTTTTTGGATGTATGGCGATTGATGCACCCAAATGACCGGCAGTTCACATGGCGTCGATGCTCAAATGGCCAAGTATCCTTAGCGAGGCTTGACCGATGGTACATCACCCCACGATTAAGGAATATTGTAACCTCCTCAACTATTACCCCCTCCATCTTCTCTGACCACCACATGGTCACGATGGGCCTATCTTTCCCTCAATTCAAACGGAGGAGTGCCGATTGGAAATTCAATACAAGTCTTTTGGATGATACCCTGTTTAAGGAACCCTTTCGCATCCTATCGATAGCTATAGTTGGAAAAAAGCCCCTCTTTGCTTTCACTAACCTTTGGTGGGATAATATGAAAACTCATATACGACTGTTTTGTCAACAGTTTAATTCCCCACATCACTCATGAAAGTCAAATCACATTGGCTCGGTTGGAAACCGAAATTCTAAAACTGCGAAACAAAATGGCAGAACAAGAAAATGAGACAAATTATAAATTGCTCCTTGAAAAAAGGACCCAACTCCGGGAACTATTACAGTAGAAGGCTGCAGGACTATTAGTTAGACTGAGAGTAAAAAGCATTAAAGTATCAGATAGTCCTAGCAAAGCCTTCTTTCACTTAGAAGCCGAAAGGAAGCCTCCTCTGCTTATTTTATCAGTTAAGGACCCCAGTGGGAATGAAATTACAAATTCTGATGGGGTAAAAATCACTATTAGAAAGTACTATTCTGAACTATTTGCAAAAAAAGATATATATGAGGATAAAATAAAATGTTTTACCTCCCATCTCCCAACCCTAACTGAGACTCAACGCCTGGAGCTGGAAGTGCCTTTAAGCCTTGATGAGTTACAGCATGCCCTGGTTGGAATGGAATCTGGAAAGGCTCCAGGAATTGATGGCCTGCCAGCTGAGTTTTACATGGAATTTTGGGACATTTTGGGCCCGGAACTTTTGAATGTATTCCAAGAATCCTTGCGAAAAGGTGTAATGCCACTAAGTCTAAGGAGAGCAGTGGTGAGTCTTCTCCCAAAGTCAGGAGATCTTCGGCAGATGGAGAATTCGAGACCGGTTTCAATAATGTGCACTGACTATAAATTGTTTTCGAAAGCAATGGCAAATCGTTTGAAAAAAGTCATTGGTGATCTGGTTTTACCTGATCAGACGTTCTGCATCCCCAGTCGTTCGATTTACGCCAACATTTTTTTCGTGCGGGATTTAATGTATGCTCGCCATGACCAAAATGATTTTGGAATATTTTTTCTAGACTTTGAAAAAGCCTTTGACAGCATTGACCATGTTTTCTTGTGCCATGTTCTTGAAGCATGCAGGTTTGGGGTAATTTTCAGGGCCTTTATAACTCTATTGTACACTGACATCTCCAGTGTAATTAAGGTGAACAATGAACTGGTTCCCCCCATAAAGGTTCAGAGGGGGGTACGGCAGGGTTGCCCAGTCTCAGGTTTGCTTTTTGCGTTAGCAATGGAGCCATTTCTTTGCACACTGAGAAAGAATATCTCTGGCCTGACCTGTTTTCCTGGAAGCCCACCAATGACTATATCGGCCTATGCAGATGATGTTTGCGTCATTATAAAAAACCACCAAGACATTGTTGCTCTTGTAAAGTCCTTAAGAACCTTTTTCATGGCTTCATCTCTGAAGGTTAATTGGATGAAAAGCAAAGCTCTTTGGGTGCCATACCTTAATAGTTGCCTACCTGTCTCAACACATCTGCCTGCTCTTCCAGAAAACTTAGAGTGGAAAGCAGATGGTGTTGATTACCTTGGTGTGTCCCTGGGCTCTACACAATTTGAGAAAAGGAATTGGGAAGGTGTGACTGGAGAAATAGACTGGAGGCTGAACCTGTGGAAAAGAACCCTACCGCACCTCTCATTTAAGGGCCGAATCTTAGTGGCAAACAACTTGGTTGCTACAACGTTGTGGCATCGCTTTATTTGCCTGCAACCACCAGAAATGCTGCTGGACAGGATATAGGCCAAACTTGTGGACTTTTTTTGGGGAGGCCATCATTGGCTGCGGCCAAACGTAATATGCCATATTTCATCTGAAGGTGGTCAGAGCCTTGTTCACGTGAGATCCCGTCTCATGACCTTTCGCCTGTGCTCCATTCATCGCCTCCTATTTGGTGAAAACCTGCCAAACCATGCCTTGGCTTGTCATATTTTACAGCAGGCGGGTAGACTCGGCTATGGTCTCGAAGTATTCCTGACTCACCTTAAATATGTGAATACATCAACGCTCCCCATATTTTACCAGAGCCTTCTCAGTGCCTGGGAAAGACTTTCTGTGAGCCATAAAGCGGACACTTACTCCCCAGGGATGTTCGAGGTTGAACCTCTGTTCTTCAATCCTCTCTTCCCTGATGTTCTCAAGAGTCGTCATTTGTGCCAACGCTTTATTTGGGCAGGCATAAACAAAGTATGGCGCCTTCGGCCAAACTCCGGTGTCGGGTGGAGGAATGTGGAGGAAATTTCAACCATGACGGCGATTCGGTCCAAGCGGACAATTGGAATGATTTTGAGGAAAGTTGTTCAAAAACGTCATCAGTTGCAGAAACTTTGGACTCGGAATACTTTTGGACACCCCAACGAGTCCCCTTTCCCGAAACTGATTTTTGACTGCTTTCCCAAGGAACTTCCACCTGTTAGCACAGGGACAAGTGAATTGCACGCTGAGAGCAGCAAGAGCCTGTATAGGTGGTGTTTATCTCAAGTTCTTGGTATTTCTCCGCTAAATGGAGTAGCACGTTGGAAGAGGCTACTCCCTGCCGGGCCCCCCAATGAACCTATATGGGAATCAATGTATTGTAAGCTGATTAACAAAAGAACAGGTGATCTTCAGTGGCACCTTGCCCACTGGATCATCCCATGCAATACATATGTATGGAATTTTGCCCCAATATCTGCATGTTGCCCCTTTTGTTCTGTAAATGAGGATGTTTTTCATTATCTTGCCAAAACGAAGTTTTTGCAAGATGTATTAGTCAGTTTGTATGTTTGTTGACCCCAAGGTCAAATTACGAAACCCTTATTTTTTGAGTAACTTTGATCGGATCGTCTCCAAACTTCATGGGAATCTAGTATATGGTCCGGCGCTCAGCTGATTAGTTTTTGGTGGCGATCGGCCTTGACCTTCATGGTTAGCGCTGGAGGTCGAAAATTATTGACCCCAAGGTCAAATTTTGAAATCGTAGGTACCATATCGAGTAATACCTCATATGAATGCCCTTGATGAGTGCTTCCCAGATCTGTAAACAGTTTGACGCTATGACGTCATTTGATGACGTCATGACGAAAAAACGGAATTTTCATGAAAAAATTATTTCCTCAGTTCTCATCAAAATCTTTCAATATTTCATGTGCGTTGGTCATGAAGACATACTATTCACCATACGAAATTATTAAGGTCAAGGTCAAATGGCAAGATACGGTTCACCCTGTGGGTGACATATGTTCATTATCTTGCCAAAACGAAGTTTTTGCAAGATGTATTAGTCAGCTTGTATGTTTGTTTGTTTGTTTTTATCTTGCCAAAACGAAGTTTTTGCAAGATGTATTAGTCAGCTTGTATGTTTGTTTGTGGTTAATCATTTTTTTTTCACGTTTAGATCACTCTGTAGACCACAGTTATTATTGGAAACTCCTGTAACTTCGCATATCAGAGTCCTATAGAGATACCCTTCAGCACACAAAATTTTGAAGGTCAAGGTCAAAGGTCAAGGTCACTTTGTGGTCAATCATGGAGGTCGACGAAACACTAATTTTTTGAGTAACTTTGATCGGATCGTCTCCAAACTTCATGGGAATCTAGTATATGGTCCGGCGCTCAGCTGATTAGTTTTTGGTGGCGATCGGCCTTGACCTTCATGGTTAGCGCTGGAGGTCGAAAATTATTGACCCCAAGGTCAAATTTTGAAATCGTAGGTACCATATCGAGTAATACCTCATATGAATGCCCTTGATGAGTGCTTCCCAGATCTGTAAACAGTTTGACGCTATGACGTCATTTGATGACGTCATGACGAAAAAACGGAATTTTCACATTTTGGCAAGTTACGGTTCACCCTGTGGGTGACATATGTTCATTTTTTTTGTTTTTTTGTTTGTGGTTAATCATTTTATTTTCACGTTTAGATCACTCTGTAGACCACAGTTATTATTGGAAACTCCTGTAACTTCGCATATCAGAGTCCTATAGAGATACCCTTCAGCACACAAAATTTTGAAGGTCACGGTCAAAGGTCAAGGTCACTTTGCGGTCAATCATGGAGGTCAACGAAACCCTTATTTTTTGAGTAACTTTGATCGGATCGTCTCCAAACTTCAAGGGAATCTAGTATATGGTCCGGCGCTCAGCTGATTAGTTTTTGGTGGCGATCGGCCTTGACCTTCATGGTTAGCGCTGGAGGTCGAAAATTATTGACCCCAAGGTCAAATTACGAAACCCTTATTTTTTGAGTAACTTTGATCTTATGATCTCCAAACTTGGTGGGTATATAGGGTGTGGTATGTCGCTCAGTTGATTAGTTTTTGGTGTCGATCGGCCTTGACTTCAAGGTCATTTTGAAGGTCATTCAATTTTGACCAAAAGGTAAAATTTTCAAGTTTCAGTTACCATATCGAGTAGTACCTCAAATTGAAGCCCTTGTTGAGTGCTTTCCAAACATATAACTAGTTTGACAATGTGACGTCATTTGACGGCGTTATGACGAAAAAACTGCACTTTTCATGTATATTGTATTGCTTTAGTTCGCATTGTTTAGGTCACTCTGTAGAGCACAGTTCCCTTTGGAAACTCTTGTAAGTTCGCATATCAGAGTCTTTTAGAGATACCCTTTAGCACACAAAATTATGAAGGTCAAGGTCAAAGGTCAAGGTCACTTTGCGGCCAATCATGGAGGTCAACTAAACACTAATTTTTTGAGTAACTTTGATCGGATCGTCTCCAAACTTCATGGGAATCTAGTATATGGTCCGGCGCTCAGCTGATTAGTTTTTGGTGGCGATCGGCCTTGACCTTCATGGTTAGCGCTGGAGGTCGAAAATTATTGACCCCAAGGTCAAATTTTGAAATCGTAGGTACCATATCGAGTAATACCTCATATGAATGCCCTTGATGAGTGCTTCCCAGATCTGTAAACAGTTTGACGCTATGACGTCATTTGATGACGTCATGACGAAAAAACGGAATTTTCATGAAAAAATTATTTCCTCAGTTCTCATCAAAATCTTTCAATATTTCATGTGCGTTGGTCATGAAGACATACTATTCACCATACGAAATTATTAAGGTCAAGGTCAAAGGTCAAGGTCAAATGGCAAGATACGGTTCACCCTGTGGGTGACATATGTTTATTTGTTTTTTTGTTTTTTTGTTTGTGGTTAATCATTTTTTTTTCACGTTTAGATCACTCTGTAGACCACAGTTATTATTGGAAACTCCTGTAACTTCGCATATCAGAGTCCTATAGAGATACCCTTCAGCACACAAAATTTTGAAGGTCAAGGTCAAAGGTCAAGGTCACTTTGCGGTCAATCATGGAGGTCAATGAAACCCTTATTTTTTGAGTAACTTTGATCGGATCGTCTCCAAACTTCATGGGAATCTAGCATATGGTCCGGCGCTCAGCTGATTAGTTTTTGGTGGCGATCGGCCTTGACCTTCATGGTTAGCGCTGGAGGTCGAAAATTATTGACCCCAAGGTCAAATTTTGAAATCGTAGGTACCATATCGAGTAATACCTCATATGAATGCCCTTGATGAGTGCTTCCCAGATCTGTAAACAGTTTGACGCTATGACGTCATTTGATGACGTCATGACGAAAAAACGGAATTTTCACATTTTGGCAAGATACGGTTCACCCTGTGGGTGACATATGTTTTTTTTGTTTTTTATCTTGCCAAAACGAAGTTTTTGCAAGATGTATTAGTCAGTTTGTATGTTTGTTTTTTTGTTTGTGGTTAATCTTTTTTTTTTCACGTTTAGATCACTCTGTAGACCACAGTTATTATTGGAAACTCCTGTAACTTCGCATATCAGAGTCCTATAGAGATACCCTTCAGCACACAAAATTTTGAAGGTCAAGGTCAAAGGTCAAGGTCACTTTGTGGTCAATCATGGAGGTCAACGAAACCCTTATTTTTTGAGTAACTTTGATCGGATCGTCTCCAAACTTCATGGGAATCTAGTATATCGTCCGGCGCTCAGCTGATTAGTTTTTGGTGGCGATCGGCCTTGACCTTCATGGTTAGCGCTGGAGGTCGAAAATTATTGACCCCAAGGTCAAATTTTGAAATCGTAGGTACCATATCGAGTAATACCTCATATGAATGCCCTTGATGAGTGCTTCCCAGATCTGTAAACAGTTTGACGCTATGACGCCATTTGATGACGTCATGGCGAAAAAACGGAATTTTCATGAAAAAATTATTTCCTCAGTTCTCATCAAAATCTTTCAATATTTCATGTGCGTTGGTCATGAAGACATACTATTCACCATACGAAATTATTAAGGTCAAGGTCAAAGGTCAAGGTCACTTTGCAAAGTGAAGCTTTAGACATTTATAGGTCAAGGTCAAGCTTTAGACATTATATAAATGACGTCATTTGGTGACGTTATAAGGCAAACACGTATTTTTCAAGGTCACTCTCTAGAACGATTATCATCGGAATATCTCGTGGGCAGACATTCCTCAAAGAGTCGCTTCTAGTGGATAGCAGTTCTGTTCACCTCAGTGTGACCTGAAGCAAGTCACTCATGTTCACATTTTGGCAAGATACGGTTCACCCTGTGGGTGACATATGTTTATTATCTTGCCAAAACGAAGTTTTTGCAAGATGTATTAGTCAGCTTGTATGTTTGTTTTTTTGTTTGTTTTTTTTTTTGTTTTTTTGTTTGTGGTTAATCATTTTTTTTCCACGTTTAGATCACTCTGTAGACCACAGTTATTATTGGAAACTCCTGTAACTTCGCATATCAGAGTCCTATAGAGATACCCTTCAGCACCCAAAATTTTGAAGGTCAAGGTCAAAGGTCAAGGTCACTTTGTGGTCAATCATGGAGGTCGACGAAACCCTTATTTTTTGAGTAACTTTGATCGGATCGTCTCCAAACTTCATGGGAATCTAGTATATGGTCCGGCGCTCAGCTGATTAGTTTTTGGTGGCGATCGGCCTTGACCTTCATGGTTAGCGCTGGAGGTCGAAAATTATTGACCCCAAGGTCAAATGTTGAAATCGTTATTTTTTGAGTAACTTTGATCGGATCGTCTCCAAACTTCATGGGAATCTAGTATATGGTCCGGCGCTCAGCTGATTAGTTTTTTGTGGCGATCGGCCTTGACCTTCATGGTTAGCGCTGGAGGTCGACCTTGACCTTTGACCTTGACCTTCAGATCACTCTGTAGACCACAGTTATTATTGGAAACTCCTGTAACTTCGCATATCAGAGTCCTATAGAGATACCCTTCAGCACACAAAATTTTGAAGGTCAAGGTCAAAGGTCAAGGTCACTTTGTGGTCAATCATGGAGGTCGACGAAACCCTTATTTTTTGAGTAACTTTGATCGGATCGTCTCCAAACTTCATGGGAATCTAGTATATGGTCCGGCGCTCAGCTGATTAGTTTTTGGTGGCGATCGGCCTTGACCTTCATGGTTAGCGCTGGAGGTCGAAAATTATTGACCCCAAGGTCAAATGTTGAAATCGTTATTTTTTGAGTAACTTTGATCGGATCGTCTCCAATCTTCATGGGAATCTAGTATATGGTCCGGCGCTCAGCTGATTAGTTTTTGGTGGCGATCGGCCTTGACCTTCATGGTTAGCGCTGGAGGTCGAAAATTATTGACCCCAAGGTCAAATTTTGAAATCGTAGGTACCATATCGAGTAATACCTCATATGAATGCCCTTGATGAGTGCTTCCCAGATCTGTAAACAGTTTGACGCTATGACGTCATTTGATGACGTCATGACGAAAAAACGGAATTTTCATGAAAAAATTATTTCCTCAGTTCTCATCAAAATCTTTCAATATTTCATGTGCGTTGGTCATGAAGACATACTATTCACCATACGAAATTATTAAGGTCAAGGTCAAAGGTCAAGGTCAAATGGCAAGATACGGTTCACCCTGTGGGTGACATATGTTTATTTGTTTTTTTGTTTTTTTGTTTGTGGTTAATCATTTTTTTTTCACGTTTAGATCACTCTGTAGACCACAGTTATTATTGGAAACTCCTGTAACTTCGCATATCAGAGTCCTATAGAGATACCCTTCAGCACACAAAATTTTGAAGGTCAAGGTCAAAGGTCAAGGTCACTTTGCGGTCAATCATGGAGGTCAATGAAACCCTTATTTTTTGAGTAACTTTGATCGGATCGTCTCCAAACTTCATGGGAATCTAGCATATGGTCCGGCGCTCAGCTGATTAGTTTTTGGTGGCGATCGGCCTTGACCTTCATGGTTAGCGCTGGAGGTCGAAAATTATTGACCCCAAGGTCAAATTTTGAAATCGTAGGTACCATATCGAGTAATACCTCATATGAATGCCCTTGATGAGTGCTTCCCAGATCTGTAAACAGTTTGACGCTATGACGTCATTTGATGACGTCATGACGAAAAAACGGAATTTTCACATTTTGGCAAGATACGGTTCACCCTGTGGGTGACATATGTTTTTTTTGTTTTTTATCTTGCCAAAACGAAGTTTTTGCAAGATGTATTAGTCAGTTTGTATGTTTGTTTTTTTGTTTGTGGTTAATCTTTTTTTTTTCACGTTTAGATCACTCTGTAGACCACAGTTATTATTGGAAACTCCTGTAACTTCGCATATCAGAGTCCTATAGAGATACCCTTCAGCACACAAAATTTTGAAGGTCAAGGTCAAAGGTCAAGGTCACTTTGTGGTCAATCATGGAGGTCAACGAAACCCTTATTTTTTGAGTAACTTTGATCGGATCGTCTCCAAACTTCATGGGAATCTAGTATATCGTCCGGCGCTCAGCTGATTAGTTTTTGGTGGCGATCGGCCTTGACCTTCATGGTTAGCGCTGGAGGTCGAAAATTATTGACCCCAAGGTCAAATTTTGAAATCGTAGGTACCATATCGAGTAATACCTCATATGAATGCCCTTGATGAGTGCTTCCCAGATCTGTAAACAGTTTGACGCTATGACGCCATTTGATGACGTCATGACGAAAAAACGGAATTTTCATGAAAAAATTATTTCCTCAGTTCTCATCAAAATCTTTCAATATTTCATGTGCGTTGGTCATGAAGACATACTATTCACCATACGAAATTATTAAGGTCAAGGTCAAAGGTCAAGGTCACTTTGCAAAGTGAAGCTTTAGACATTTATAGGTCAAGGTCAAGCTTTAGACATTATATAAATGACGTCATTTGGTGACGTTATAAGGCAAACACGTATTTTTCAAGGTCACTCTCTAGAACGATTATCATCGGAATATCTCGTGGGCAGACATTCCTCAAAGAGTCGCTTCTAGTGGATAGCAGTTCTGTTCACCTCAGTGTGACCTGAAGCAAGTCACTCATGTTCACATTTTGGCAAGATACGGTTCACCCTGTGGGTGACATATGTTTATTATCTTGCCAAAACGAAGTTTTTGCAAGATGTATTAGTCAGCTTGTATGTTTGTTTTTTTGTTTGTTTTTTTTTTTGTTTTTTTGTTTGTGGTTAATCATTTTTTTTCCACGTTTAGATCACTCTGTAGACCACAGTTATTATTGGAAACTCCTGTAACTTCGCATATCAGAGTCCTATAGAGATACCCTTCAGCACCCAAAATTTTGAAGGTCAAGGTCAAAGGTCAAGGTCACTTTGTGGTCAATCATGGAGGTCGACGAAACCCTTATTTTTTGAGTAACTTTGATCGGATCGTCTCCAAACTTCATGGGAATCTAGTATATGGTCCGGCGCTCAGCTGATTAGTTTTTGGTGGCGATCGGCCTTGACCTTCATGGTTAGCGCTGGAGGTCGAAAATTATTGACCCCAAGGTCAAATGTTGAAATCGTTATTTTTTGAGTAACTTTGATCGGATCGTCTCCAAACTTCATGGGAATCTAGTATATGGTCCGGCGCTCAGCTGATTAGTTTTTTGTGGCGATCGGCCTTGACCTTCATGGTTAGCGCTGGAGGTCGACCTTGACCTTTGACCTTGACCTTCAGATCACTCTGTAGACCACAGTTATTATTGGAAACTCCTGTAACTTCGCATATCAGAGTCCTATAGAGATACCCTTCAGCACACAAAATTTTGAAGGTCAAGGTCAAAGGTCAAGGTCACTTTGTGGTCAATCATGGAGGTCGACGAAACCCTTATTTTTTGAGTAACTTTGATCGGATCGTCTCCAAACTTCATGGGAATCTAGTATATGGTCCGGCGCTCAGCTGATTAGTTTTTGGTGGCGATCGGCCTTGACCTTCATGGTTAGCGCTGGAGGTCGAAAATTATTGACCCCAAGGTCAAATGTTGAAATCGTTATTTTTTGAGTAACTTTGATCGGATCGTCTCCAATCTTCATGGGAATCTAGTATATGGTCCGGCGCTCAGCTGATTAGTTTTTGGTGGCGATCGGCCTTGACCTTCATGGTTAGCGCTGGAGGTCGAAAATTATTGACCCCAAGGTCAAATTTTGAAATCGTAGGTACCATATCGAGTAATACCTCATATGAATGCCCTTGATGAGTGCTTCCCAGATCTGTAAACAGTTTGACGCTATGACGTCATTTGATGACGTCATGACGAAAAAACGGAATTTTCATGAAAAAATTATTTCCTCAGTTCTCATCAAAATCTTTCAATATCTCGTGGGCAGACATTCCTCAAAGAGTCGCTTCTAGTGGATAGCAGTTCTGTTCACCTCAGTGTGACCTGAAGCAAGTCACTCATGTTCACATTTTGGCAAGATACGGTTCACCCTGTGGGTGACATAGGTTTATTTTTTTGTTTGTTTTTTTGTTTTTTTGTTTGTGGTTAATCATTTTTTTTCACGTTTAGATCACTCTGTAGACCACAGTTATTATTGGAAACTCCTGTAACTTCGCATATCAGAGTCCTATAGAGATACCCTTCAGCACACAAAATTTTGAAGGTCAAGGTCAAAGGTCAAGGTCACTTTGTGGTCAATCATGGAGGTCGACGAAACCCTTATTTTTTGAGTAACTTTGATCGGATTGTCTCCAAACTTCATGGGAATCTAGTATATGGTCCGGCGCTCAGCTGATTAGTTTTTGGTGGCGATCGGCCTTGACCTTCATGGTTAGCACTGGAGGTCGAAAATTATTGACCCCAAGGTCAAATGTTGAAACCCTTATTTTTTGAGTAACTTTGATCGGATCGTCTCCAAACTTCATGGGAATCTAGTATATGGTCCGGCGCTCAGCTGATTAGTTTTTGGTGGCGATCGGCCTTGACCTTCATGGTTAGCGCTGGAGGTCGAAAATTATTGACCCCAAGGTCAAATGTTGAAATCGTAGGTACCATATCTTCGCATATCTTCGCATGTAACTTCGCATATCAGAGTCCTATAGAGATACCCTTCAGCACACAAAATTTTGAAGGTCAAGGTCAAAGGTCAAGGTCACTTTGTGGTCAATCATGGAGGTCGACGAAACCCTTATTTTTTGAGTAACTTTGATCGGATCGTCTCCAAACTTCATGGGAATCTAGTATATGGTCCGGCGCTCAGCTGATTAGTTTTTGGTGGCGATCGGCCTTGACCTTCATGGTTAGCGCTGGAGGTCGAAAATTATTGACCCCAAGGTCAAATGTTGAAATCCTTATTTTTTGAGTAACTTTGATCGGATCGTCTCCAAACTTCATGGGAATCTAGTATATGGTCCGGCGCTCAGCTGATTATTTTTTGGTGGCGATCGGCCTTGACCTTCATGGTTAGCGCTGGAGGTCGAAAATTATTGACCCCAAGGTCAAATTTTGAAATCGTAGGTACCATATCGAGTAATACCTCATATGAATGCCCTTGATGAGTGCTTCCCAGATCTGTAAACAGTTTGACGCTATGACGTCATTTGATGACGTCATGACGAAAAAACGGAATTTTCATGAAAAAATTATTTCCTCAGTTCTCATCAAAATCTTTCAATATTTCATGTGCGTTGGTCATGAAGACATACTATTCCCCATACGAAATTATTAAGGTCAAGGTCAAAGGTCAAGGTCACTTTGCGCTTCTAGTGGATAGCAGTTCTGTTCACCTCACTGTGACCTGAAGCAAGTCACTCATGTTCACATTTTGGCAAGATACGGTTCACCCTGTGGGTGACATATGTTCATTTTTTTTTTTTTTTTTGTTTTTTTTGTTTGTGGTTAATCATTTTTTTTCCACGTTTAGATCACTCTGTAGACCACAGTTATTATTGGAAACTCCTGTAACTTCGCATATCAGAGTCCTATAGAGATACCCTTCAGCACACAAAATTTTGAAGGTCAAGGTCAAAGGTCAAGGTCACTTTGTGGTCAATCATGGAGGTCGACGAAACCCTTATTTTTTGAGTAACTTTGATCGGATCGTCTCCAAACTTCATGGGAATCTAGTATATGGTCCGGCGCTCAGCTGATTAGTTTTTGGTGGCGATCGGCCTTGACCTTCATGGTTAGCGCTGGAGGTCGAAAATTATTGACCCCAAGGTCAAATGTTGAAACCCTTATTTTTTGAGTAACTTTGATCGGATCGTCTCCAAACTTCATGGGAATCTAGTATATGGTCCGGCGCTCAGCTGATTAGTTTTTGGTGGCGATCGGCCTTGACCTTCATGGTTAGCGCTGGAGGTCGAAAATTATTGACCCCAAGGTCAAATGTTGAAATCGTAGGTACCATATCTTCGCATATCTTCGCATGTAACTTCGCATATCAGAGTCCTATAGAGATACCCTTCAGCACACAAAATTTTGAAGGTCAAGGTCAAAGGTCAAGGTCACTTTGTGGTCAATCATGGAGGTCGACGAAACCCTTATTTTTTGAGTAACTTTGATCGGATCGTCTCCAAACTTCATGGGAATCTAGTATATGGTCCGGCGCTCAGCTGATTAGTTTTTGGTGGCGATCGGCCTTGACCTTCATGGTTAGCGCTGGAGGTCGAAAATTATTGACCCCAAGGTCAAATGTTGAAATCCTTATTTTTTGAGTAACTTTGATCGGATCGTCTCCAAACTTCATGGGAATCTAGTATATGGTCCGGCGCTCAGCTGATTAGTTTTTGGTGGCGATCGGCCTTGACCTTCATGGTTAGCGCTGGAGGTCGAAAATTATTGACCCCAAGGTCAAATTTTGAAATCGTAGGTACCATATCGAGTAATACCTCATATGAATGCCCTTGATGAGTGCTTCCCAGATCTGTAAACAGTTTGACGCTATGACGTCATTTGATGACGTCATGACGAAAAAACGGAATTTTCATGAAAAAATTATTTCCTCAGTTCTCATCAAAATCTTTCAATATTTCATGTGCGTTGGTCATGAAGACATACTATTCACCATACGAAATTATTAAGGTCAAGGTCAAAGGTCAAGGTCACTTTGCGGTCAATCATGGAGGTCAACGAAACCCTGGCAAGATACGGTTCACCCTGTGGGTGATGTTTTATTTTGTTTGTTTTTTTGTTTTTTTGTTTGTGGTTAATCATTTTTTTTCACGTTTAGATCACTCTGTAGACCACAGTTATTATTGGAAACTCCTGTAACTTCGCATATCAGAGTCCTATAGAGATACCCTTCAGCACACAAAATTTTGAAGGTCAAGGTCAAAGGTCAAGGTCACTTTGTGGTCAATCATGGAGGTCGACGAAACCCTTATTTTTTGAGTAACTTTGATCGGATCGTCTCCAAACTTCATGGGAATCTAGTATATGGTCCGGCGCTCAGCTGATTAGTTTTTGGTGGCGATCGGCCTTGACCTTCATGGTTAGCGCTGGAGGTCGAAAATTATTGACCCCAAGGTCAAATGTTGAAACCCTTATTTTTTGAGTAACTTTGATCGGATCGTCTCCAAACTTCATGGGAATCTAGTATATGGTCCGGCGCTCAGCTGATTAGTTTTTGGTGGCGATCGGCCTTGACCTTCATGGTTAGCGCTGGAGGTCGAAAATTATTGACCCCAAGGTCAAATGTTGAAATCGTAGGTACCATATCTTCGCATATCTTCGCATGTAACTTCGCATATCAGAGTCCTATAGAGATACCCTTCAGCACACAAAATTTTGAAGGTCAAGGTCAAAGGTCAAGGTCACTTTGTGGTCAATCATGGAGGTCGACGAAACCCTTATTTTTTGAGTAACTTTGATCGGATCGTCTCCAAACTTCATGGGAATCTAGTATATGGTCCGGCGCTCAGCTGATTAGTTTTTGGTGGCGATCGGCCTTGACCTTCATGGTTAGCGCTGGAGGTCGAAAATTATTGACCCCAAGGTCAAAGGTTGAAATCCTTATTTTTTGAGTAACTTTGATCGGATCGTCTCCAAACTTCATGGGAATCTAGTATATGGTCCGGCGCTCAGCTGATTATTTTTTGGTGGCGATCGGCCTTGACCTTCATGGTTAGCGCTGGAGGTCGAAAATTATTGACCCCAAGGTCAAATTTTGAAATCGTAGGTACCATATCGAGTAATACCTCATATGAATGCCCTTGATGAGTGCTTCCCAGATCTGTAAACAGTTTGACGCTATGACGTCATTTGATGACGTCATGACGAAAAAACGGAATTTTCATGAAAAAATTATTTCCTCAGTTCTCATCAAAATCTTTCAATATTTCATGTGCGTTGGTCATGAAGACATACTATTCACCATACGAAATTATTAAGGTCAAGGTCAAATGGCAAGATACGGTTCACCCTGTGGGTGACATATGTTCATTTTTATCTTGCCAAAACGAAGTTTTTGCAAGATGTATTAGTCAGCTTGTATGTTTGTTTTTTTGTTTGTTTTTTTTTTTGTTTTTTTGTTTGTGGTTAATCATTTTTTTTCCACGTTTAGATCACTCTGTAGACCACAGTTATTATTGGAAACTCCTGTAACTTCGCATATCAGAGTCCTATAGAGATACCCTTCAGCACCCAAAATTTTGAAGGTCAAGGTCAAAGGTCAAGGTCACTTTGTGGTCAATCATGGAGGTCGACGAAACCCTTATTTTTTGAGTAACTTTGATCGGATCGTCTCCAAACTTCATGGGAATCTAGTATATGGTCCGGCGCTCAGCTGATTAGTTTTTGGTGGCGATCGGCCTTGACCTTCATGGTTAGCGCTGGAGGTCGAAAATTATTGACCCCAAGGTCAAATGTTGAAATCGTTATTTTTTGAGTAACTTTGATCGGATCGTCTCCAAACTTCATGGGAATCTAGTATATGGTCCGGCGCTCAGCTGATTAGTTTTTTGTGGCGATCGGCCTTGACCTTCATGGTTAGCGCTGGAGGTCGACCTTGACCTTTGACCTTGACCTTCAGATCACTCTGTAGACCACAGTTATTATTGGAAACTCCTGTAACTTCGCATATCAGAGTCCTATAGAGATACCCTTCAGCACACAAAATTTTGAAGGTCAAGGTCAAAGGTCAAGGTCACTTTGTGGTCAATCATGGAGGTCGACGAAACCCTTATTTTTTGAGTAACTTTGATCGGATCGTCTCCAAACTTCATGGGAATCTAGTATATGGTCCGGCGCTCAGCTGATTAGTTTTTGGTGGCGATCGGCCTTGACCTTCATGGTTAGCGCTGGAGGTCGAAAATTATTGACCCCAAGGTCAAATGTTGAAATCGTTATTTTTTGAGTAACTTTGATCGGATCGTCTCCAAACTTCATGGGAATCTAGTATATGGTCCGGCGCTCAGCTGATTACTTTTTGGTGGCGATCGGCCTTGACCTTCATGGTTAGCGCTGGAGGTCGAAAATTATTGACCCCAAGGTCAAATTACGAAACCCTTATTTTTTGAGTAACTTTGATCTTATGATCTCCAAACTTGGTGGGTATATAGGGTGTGGTATGGCGCTCAGTTGATTAGTTTTTGGTGTCGATCGGCCTTGACCTTCAAGGTCATTTTGAAGGTCATTCAATTTTGACCAAAAGGTAAAATTTTCAAGTTTCAGTTACCATATCGAGTAATACCTCATATGAATGCCCTTGATGAGTGCTTCCCAGATCTGTAAACAGTTTGACGCTATGACGTCATTTGATGACGTCATGACGAAAAAACGGAATTTTCATGAAAAAATTATTTCCTCAGTTCTCATCAAAATCTTTCAATATTTCATGTGCGTTGGTCATGAAGACATACTATTCACCATACGAAATTATTAAGGTCAAGGTCAAAGGTCAAGGTCACTTTGCGGTCAATCATGGAGGTCAACGAAACCCTGGCAAGATACGGTTCACCCTGTGGGTGATGTTTTATTTTGTTTGTTTTTTTGTTTTTTTGTTTGTGGTTAATCATTTTTTTTCACGTTTAGATCACTCTGTAGACCACAGTTATTATTGGAAACTCCTGTAACTTCGCATATCAGAGTCCTATAGAGATACCCTTCAGCACACAAAATTTTGAAGGTCAAGGTCAAAGGTCAAGGTCACTTTGTGGTCAATCATGGAGGTCGACGAAACCCTTATTTTTTGAGTAACTTTGATCGGATCGTCTCCAAACTTCATGGGAATCTAGTATATGGTCCGGCGCTCAGCTGATTAGTTTTTGGTGGCGATCGGCCTTGACCTTCATGGTTAGCGCTGGAGGTCGAAAATTATTGACCCCAAGGTCAAATGTTGAAACCCTTATTTTTTGAGTAACTTTGATCGGATCGTCTCCAAACTTCATGGGAATCTAGTATATGGTCCGGCGCTCAGCTGATTAGTTTTTGGTGGCGATCGGCCTTGACCTTCATGGTTAGCACTGGAGGTCGAAAATTATTGACCCCAAGGTCAAATGTTGAAATCGTAGGTACCATATCTTTGCATATGTTCGCATGTAACTTCGCATATCAGAGTCCTATATAGATACCCTTCAGCACACAAAATTTTGAAGGTCAAGGTCAAAGGTCAAGGTCACTTTGTGGTCAATCATGGAGGTCGACGAAACCCTTATTTTTTGAGTAACTTTCATCGGATCGTCTCCAAACTTCATGGGAATCTAGTATCTGGTCCGGCGCTCAGCTGATTAGTTTTTGGTGGCGATCGGCCTTGACCTTCATGGTTAGCACTGGAGGTCGAAAATTATTGACCCCAAGGTCAAATTACGAAACCCTTATTTTTTGAGTAACTTTGATCTTATGATCTCCAAACTTGGTGGGTATATAGGGTGTGGTATGGCGCTCAGTTGATTAGTTTTTGGTGTCGATCGGCCTTGACCTTCAAGGTCATTTTGAAGGTCATTCAATTTTGACCAAAAGGTAAAATTTTCAAGTTTCAGTTACCATATCGAGTAATACCTCATATGAATGCCCTTGATGAGTGCTTCCCAGATCTGTAAACAGTTTGACGCTATGACGTCATTTGATGACGTCATGACGAAAAAACGGAATTTTCATGAAAAAATTATTTCCTCAGTTCTCATCAAAATCTTTCAATATTTCATGTGCGTTGGTCATGAAGACATACTATTCACCATACGAAATTATTAAGGGCAAGGTCAAAGGTCAAGGTCACTTTGCGGTCAATCATGGAGGTCAACGAAACCCTGGCAAGATACGGTTCACCCTGTGGGTGATGTTTTATTATCTTGCCAAAACGAAGTTTTTGCAAGATGTATTAGTCAGCTTGTATGTTTGTTTTTATCTTGCCAAAACGAAGTTTTTGCAAGATGTATTAGTCAGCTTGTATGTTTGTTTTTTTGTTTGTTTTTTTGTTTTTTTGTTTTTTTGTTTTTTTGTTTGTGGTTAATCATTTTTTTTCCACGTTTAGATCACTCTGTAGACCACAGTTATTATTGGAAACTCCTGTAACTTCGCATATCAGAGTCCTATAGAGATACCCTTCAGCACACAAAATTTTGAAGGTCAAGGTCAAAGGTCAAGGTCACTTTGTGGTCAATCATGGAGGTCGACGAAACCCTTATTTTTTGAGTAACTTTGATCGGATCGTCTCCAAACTTCATGGGAATCTAGTATATGGTCCGGCGCTCAGCTGATTAGTTTTTGGTGGCGATCGGCCTTGACCTTCATGGTTAGCGCTGGAGGTCGAAAATTATTGACCCCAAGGTCAAATGTTGAAACCCTTATTTTTTGAGTAACTTTGATCGGATCGTCTCCAAACTTCATGGGAATCTAGTATATGGTCCGGCGCTCAGCTGATTAGTTTTTGGTGGCGATCGGCCTTGACCTTCATGGTTAGCGCTGGAGGTCGAAAATTATTGACCCCAAGGTCAAATGTTGAAATCGTAGGTACCATATCTTCGCATATGTTCACATGTAACTTCGCATGTCAGAGTCCTATAGAGATACCCTTCAGCACACAAAATTTTGAAGGTCAAGGTCAAAGGTCAAGGTCACTTTGTGGTCAATCATGGAGGTCGACGAAACCCTTATTTTTTGAGTAACTTTCATCGAATCGTCTCCAAACTTCATGTGAATCTAGTATATGGTCCGGCGCTCAGCTGATTAGTTTTTGGTGGCGATCGGCCTTGACCTTCATGGTTAGCGCTGGAGGTCGAAAATTATTGACCCCAAGGTCAAATGTTGAAATCCTTATTTTTTGAGTAACTTTGATCGGATCGTCTCCAAACTTCATGGGAATCTAGTATATGGTCCGGCGCTCAGCTGATTAGTTTTTGGTGGCGATCGGCCTTGACCTTCATGGTTAGCGCTGGAGGTCGAAAATTATTTGTTTGTTTTTTTGTTTTTTTGTTTGTGGTTAATCATTTTTTTTCACGTTTAGATCACTCTGTAGACCACAGTTATTATTGGAAACTCCTGTAACTTCGCATATCAGAGTCCTATAGAGATACCCTTCAGCACACAAAATTTTGAAGGTCAAGGTCAAAGGTCAAGGTCACTTTGTGGTCAATCATGGAGGTCGACGAAACCCTTATTTTTTGAGTAACTTTGATCGGATCGTCTCCAAACTTCATGGGAATCTAGTATATGGTCCGGCGCTCAGCTGATTAGTTTTTGGTGGCGATCGGCCTTGACCTTCATGGTTAGCGCTGGAGGTCGAAAATTATTGACCCCAAGGTCAAATGTTGAAACCCTTATTTTTTGAGTAACTTTGATCGGATCGTCTCCAAACTTCATGGGAATCTAGTATATGGTCCGGCGCTCAGCTGATTAGTTTTTGGTGGCGATCGGCCTTGACCTTCATGGTTAGCGCTGGAGGTCGAAAATTATTGACCCCAAGGTCAAATGTTGAAATCGTAGGTACCATATCTTCGCATATCTTCGCATGTAACTTCGCATATCAGAGTCCTATAGAGATACCCTTCAGCACACAAAATTTTGAAGGTCAAGGTCAAAGGTCAAGGTCACTTTATGGTCAATCATGGAGGTCGACGAAACCCTTATTTTTTGAGTAACTTTGATCGGATCGTCTCCAAACTTCATGGGAATCTAGTATATGGTCCGGCGCTCAGCTGATTAGTTTTTGGTGGCGATCGGCCTTGACCTTCATGGTTAGCGCTGGAGGTCGAAAATTATTGACCCCAAGGTCAAATGTTGAAATCCTTATTTTTTGAGTAACTTTGATCGGATCGTCTCCAAACTTCATGGGAATCTAGTATATGGTCCGGCGCTCAGCTGATTATTTTTTGGTGGCGATCGGCCTTGACCTTCATGGTTAGCGCTGGAGGTCGAAAATTATTGACCCCAAGGTCAAATTTTGAAATCGTAGGTACCATATCGAGTAATACCTCATATGAATGCCCTTGATGAGTGCTTCCCAGATCTGTAAACAGTTTGACGCTATGACGTCATTTGATGACGTCATGACGAAAAAACGGAATTTTCATGAAAAAATTATTTCCTCAGTTCTCATCAAAATCTTTCAATATTTCATGTGCGTTGGTCATGAAGACATACTATTCACCATACGAAATTATTAAGGTCAAGGTCAAAGGTCAAGGTCACTTTGCGGTCAATCATGGAGGTCAACGAAACCCTTATTTTTTGAGTAACTTTGATCTTATGATCTCCAAACTTGGTGGGTATATAGGGTGTGGTATGGCGCTCAGTTGATTAGTTTTTGGTGTCGATCGGCCTTGACCTTCAAGGTCATTTTGAAGGTCATTCAATTTTGACCAAAAGGTAAAATTTTCAAGTTTCAGTTACCATATCGAGTAGTACCTCAAATTGAAGCCCTTGTTGAGTGCTTTCCAAACATATAACTAGTTTGACAATGTGACGTCATTTGACGGCGTTATGACGAAAAAACTGCACTTTTCATGTATATTGTATTGCTTTAGTTCGCATTGTTTAGGTCACTCTGTAGAGCACAGTTCCCTTTGGAAACTCTTGTAAGTTCGCATATCAGAGTCTTTTAGAGATACCCTTTAGCACACAAAATTATGAAGGTCAAGGTCAAAGGTCAAGGTCACTTTGCGGCCAATCATGGAGGTCAACTAAACCCTTATGTTTGGAGTATTGTTAGTCGAATCAGCTCGAAACTTTACAATATTGTAGTATATGGTCTAGTGCACAGCTGATCAGTTTTTGGTGGCGAACGGCCTTGACGTTCATGGTTAGTGCTGAGGTCGAAAATATATCGAAAATTTTCAAATATTCACCTCAGTGTTCACCTCAGTTCACCTCAGTGTGACCTGAAGCAAGTCACTCATGTTCACATTTTGGCAAGATACGGTTCACCCTGTGGGTGACATATGTTCTTTGTTTTTATCTTGCCAAAACGAAGTTTTTGCAAGATGTATTAGTCAGCTTGTATGTTTGTTTTTTTGTTTGTTTTTTTGTTTGTTTTTTTGTTTTTTTGTTTGTGGTTAATCATTTTTTTTCCACGTTTAGATCACTCTGTAGACCACAGTTATTATTGGAAACTCCTGTAACTTCGCATATCAGAGTCCTATAGAGATACCCTTCAGCACACAAAATTTTGAAGGTCAAGGTCAAAGGTCAAGGTCACTTTGTGGTCAATCGTGGAGGTCGACGAAACCCTTATTTTTTGAGTAACTTTGATCGGATCGTCTCCAAACTTCATGGGAATCTAGTATATGGTCCGGCGCTCAGCTGATTAGTTTTTGGTGGCGATCGGCCTTGACCTTCATGGTTAGCGCTGGAGGTCGAAAATTATTGACCCCAAGGTCAAATGTTGAAACCCTTATTTTTTGAGTAACTTTGATCGGATCGTCTCCAAACTTCATGGGAATCTAGTATATGGTCCGGCGCTCAGCTGATTAGTTTTTGGTGTCGATCGGCCTTGACCTTCAAGGTCATTTTGAAGGTCATTCAATTTTGACCAAAAGGTAAAATTTTCAAGTTTCAGTTACCATATCGAGTAATACCTCATATGAATGCCCTTGATGAGTGCTTCCCAGATCTGTAAACAGTTTGACGCTATGACGTCATTTGATGACGTCATGACGAAAAAACGGAATTTTCATGAAAAAATTATTTCCTCAGTTCTCATCAAAATCTTTCAATATTTCATGTGCGTTGGTCATGAAGACATACTATTCACCATACGAAATTATTAAGGGCAAGGTCAAAGGTCAAGGTCACTTTGCGGTCAATCATGGAGGTCAACGAAACCCTGGCAAGATACGGTTCACCCTGTGGGTGATGTTTTATTATCTTGCCAAAACGAAGTTTTTGCAAGATGTATTAGTCAGCTTGTATGTTTGTTTTTATCTTGCCAAAACGAAGTTTTTGCAAGATGTATTAGTCAGCTTGTATGTTTGTTTTTTTGTTTGTTTTTTTGTTTTTTTGTTTTTTTGTTTTTTTGTTTGTGGTTAATCATTTTTTTTCCACGTTTAGATCACTCTGTAGACCACAGTTATTATTGGAAACTCCTGTAACTTCGCATATCAGAGTCCTATAGAGATACCCTTCAGCACACAAAATTTTGAAGGTCAAGGTCAAAGGTCAAGGTCACTTTGTGGTCAATCATGGAGGTCGACGAAACCCTTATTTTTTGAGTAACTTTGATCGGATCGTCTCCAAACTTCATGGGAATCTAGTATATGGTCCGGCGCTCAGCTGATTAGTTTTTGGTGGCGATCGGCCTTGACCTTCATGGTTAGCGCTGGAGGTCGAAAATTATTGACCCCAAGGTCAAATGTTGAAACCCTTATTTTTTGAGTAACTTTGATCGGATCGTCTCCAAACTTCATGGGAATCTAGTATATGGTCCGGCGCTCAGCTGATTAGTTTTTGGTGGCGATCGGCCTTGACCTTCATGGTTAGCGCTGGAGGTCGAAAATTATTGACCCCAAGGTCAAATGTTGAAATCGTAGGTACCATATCTTCGCATATGTTCGCATGTAACTTCGCATGTCAGAGTCCTATAGAGATACCCTTCAGCACACAAAATTTTGAAGGTCAAGGTCAAAGGTCAAGGTCACTTTGTGGTCAATCATGGAGGTCGACGAAACCCTTATTTTTTGAGTAACTTTCATCGAATCGTCTCCAAACTTCATGTGAATCTAGTATATGGTCCGGCGCTCAGCTGATTAGTTTTTGGTGGCGATCGGCCTTGACCTTCATGGTTAGCGCTGGAGGTCGAAAATTATTGACCCCAAGGTCAAATGTTGAAATCCTTATTTTTTGAGTAACTTTGATCGGATCGTCTCCAAACTTCATGGGAATCTAGTATATGGTCCGGCGCTCAGCTGATTAGTTTTTGGTGGCGATCGGCCTTGACCTTCATGGTTAGCGCTGGAGGTCGAAAATTATTTGTTTGTTTTTTTGTTTTTTTGTTTGTGGTTAATCATTTTTTTTCACGTTTAGATCACTCTGTAGACCACAGTTATTATTGGAAACTCCTGTAACTTCGCATATCAGAGTCCTATAGAGATACCCTTCAGCACACAAAATTTTGAAGGTCAAGGTCAAAGGTCAAGGTCACTTTGTGGTCAATCATGGAGGTCGACGAAACCCTTATTTTTTGAGTAACTTTGATCGGATCGTCTCCAAACTTCATGGGAATCTAGTATATGGTCCGGCGCTCAGCTGATTAGTTTTTGGTGGCGATCGGCCTTGACCTTCATGGTTAGCGCTGGAGGTCGAAAATTATTGACCCCAAGGTCAAATGTTGAAACCCTTATTTTTTGAGTAACTTTGATCGGATCGTCTCCAAACTTCATGGGAATCTAGTATATGGTCCGGCGCTCAGCTGATTAGTTTTTGGTGGCGATCGGCCTTGACCTTCATGGTTAGCGCTGGAGGTCGAAAATTATTGACCCCAAGGTCAAATGTTGAAATCGTAGGTACCATATCTTCGCATATCTTCGCATGTAACTTCGCATATCAGAGTCCTATAGAGATACCCTTCAGCACACAAAATTTTGAAGGTCAAGGTCAAAGGTCAAGGTCACTTTATGGTCAATCATGGAGGTCGACGAAACCCTTATTTTTTGAGTAACTTTGATCGGATCGTCTCCAAACTTCATGGGAATCTAGTATATGGTCCGGCGCTCAGCTGATTAGTTTTTGGTGGCGATCGGCCTTGACCTTCATGGTTAGCGCTGGAGGTCGAAAATTATTGACCCCAAGGTCAAATGTTGAAATCCTTATTTTTTGAGTAACTTTGATCGGATCGTCTCCAAACTTCATGGGAATCTAGTATATGGTCCGGCGCTCAGCTGATTATTTTTTGGTGGCGATCGGCCTTGACCTTCATGGTTAGCGCTGGAGGTCGAAAATTATTGACCCCAAGGTCAAATTTTGAAATCGTAGGTACCATATCGAGTAATACCTCATATGAATGCCCTTGATGAGTGCTTCCCAGATCTGTAAACAGTTTGACGCTATGACGTCATTTGATGACGTCATGACGAAAAAACGGAATTTTCATGAAAAAATTATTTCCTCAGTTCTCATCAAAATCTTTCAATATTTCATGTGCGTTGGTCATGAAGACATACTATTCACCATACGAAATTATTAAGGTCAAGGTCAAAGGTCAAGGTCACTTTGCGGTCAATCATGGAGGTCAACGAAACCCTTATTTTTTGAGTAACTTTGATCTTATGATCTCCAAACTTGGTGGGTATATAGGGTGTGGTATGGCGCTCAGTTGATTAGTTTTTGGTGTCGATCGGCCTTGACCTTCAAGGTCATTTTGAAGGTCATTCAATTTTGACCAAAAGGTAAAATTTTCAAGTTTCAGTTACCATATCGAGTAGTACCTCAAATTGAAGCCCTTGTTGAGTGCTTTCCAAACATATAACTAGTTTGACAATGTGACGTCATTTGACGGCGTTATGACGAAAAAACTGCACTTTTCATGTATATTGTATTGCTTTAGTTCGCATTGTTTAGGTCACTCTGTAGAGCACAGTTCCCTTTGGAAACTCTTGTAAGTTCGCATATCAGAGTCTTTTAGAGATACCCTTTAGCACACAAAATTATGAAGGTCAAGGTCAAAGGTCAAGGTCACTTTGCGGCCAATCATGGAGGTCAACTAAACCCTTATGTTTGGAGTATTGTTAGTCGAATCAGCTCGAAACTTTACAATATTGTAGTATATGGTCTAGTGCACAGCTGATCAGTTTTTGGTGGCGAACGGCCTTGACGTTCATGGTTAGTGCTGAGGTCGAAAATATATCGAAAATTTTCAAATATTCACCTCAGTGTTCACCTCAGTTCACCTCAGTGTGACCTGAAGCAAGTCACTCATGTTCACATTTTGGCAAGATACGGTTCACCCTGTGGGTGACATATGTTCTTTGTTTTTATCTTGCCAAAACGAAGTTTTTGCAAGATGTATTAGTCAGCTTGTATGTTTGTTTTTTTGTTTGTTTTTTTGTTTGTTTTTTATCTTGCCAAAACGAAGTTTTTGCAAGATGTATTAGTCAGCTTGTATGTTTGTTTTTTTGTTTGTTTTTTTTTTTGTTTTTTTGTTTGTGGTTAATCATTTTTTTTCCACGTTTAGATCACTCTGTAGACCACAGTTATTATTGGAAACTCCTGTAACTTCGCATATCAGAGTCCTATAGAGATACCCTTCAGCACCCAAAATTTTGAAGGTCAAGGTCAAAGGTCAAGGTCACTTTGTGGTCAATCATGGAGGTCGACGAAACCCTTATTTTTTGAGTAACTTTGATCGGATCGTCTCCAAACTTCATGGGAATCTAGTATATGGTCCGGCGCTCAGCTGATTAGTTTTTGGTGGCGATCGGCCTTGACCTTCATGGTTAGCGCTGGAGGTCGAAAATTATTGACCCCAAGGTCAAATGTTGAAATCGTTATTTTTTGAGTAACTTTGATCGGATCGTCTCCAAACTTCATGGGAATCTAGTATATGGTCCGGCGCTCAGCTGATTAGTTTTTTGTGGCGATCGGCCTTGACCTTCATGGTTAGCGCTGGAGGTCGACCTTGACCTTTGACCTTGACCTTCAGATCACTCTGTAGACCACAGTTATTATTGGAAACTCCTGTAACTTCGCATATCAGAGTCCTATAGAGATACCCTTCAGCACACAAAATTTTGAAGGTCAAGGTCAAAGGTCAAGGTCACTTTGTGGTCAATCATGGAGGTCGACGAAACCCTTATTTTTTGAGTAACTTTGATCGGATCGTCTCCAAACTTCATGGGAATCTAGTATATGGTCCGGCGCTCAGCTGATTAGTTTTTGGTGGCGATCGGCCTTGACCTTCATGGTTAGCGCTGGAGGTCGAAAATTATTGACCCCAAGGTCAAATGTTGAAATCGTTATTTTTTGAGTAACTTTGATCGGATCGTCTCCAAACTTCATGGGAATCTAGTATATGGTCCGGCGCTCAGCTGATTAGTTTTTGGTGGCGATCGGCCTTGACCTTCATGGTTAGCGCTGGAGGTCGAAAATTATTGACCCCAAGGTCAAATTTTGAAATCGTAGGTACCATATCGAGTAATACCTCATATGAATGCCCTTGATGAGTGCTTCCCAGATCTGTAAACAGTTTGACGCTATGACGTCATTTGATGACGTCATGACGAAAAAACGGAATTTTCATGAAAAAATTATTTCCTCAGTTCTCATCAAAATCTTTCAATATCTCGTGGGCAGACATTCCTCAAAGAGTCGCTTCTAGTGGATAGCAGTTCTGTTCACCTCAGTGTGACCTGAAGCAAGTCACTCATGTTCACATTTTGGCAAGATACGGTTCACCCTGTGGGTGACATAGGTTTATTTGTTTTTTTGTTTGTGGTTAATCATTTTTTTTCCACGTTTAGATCACTCTGTAGACCACAGTTATTATTGGAAACTCCTGTAACTTCGCATATCAGAGTCCTATAGAGATACCCTTCAGCACACAAAATTTTGAAGGTCAAGGTCAAAGGTCAAGGTCACTTTGTGGTCAATCGTGGAGGTCGACGAAACCCTTATTTTTTGAGTAACTTTGATCGGATCGTCTCCAAACTTCATGGGAATCTAGTATATGGTCCGGCGCTCAGCTGATTAGTTTTTGGTGGCGATCGGCCTTGACCTTCATGGTTAGCGCTGGAGGTCGAAAATTATTGACCCCAAGGTCAAATGTTGAAACCCTTATTTTTTGAGTAACTTTGATCGGATCGTCTCCAAACTTCATGGGAATCTAGTATATGGTCCGGCGCTCAGCTGATTAGTTTTTGGTGGCGATCGGCCTTGACCTTCATGGTTAGCGCTGGAGGTCGAAAATTATTGACCCCAAGGTCAAATGTTGAAATCGTAGGTACCATATCTTCGCATATGTTCGCATGTAACTTCGCATGTCAGAGTCCTATAGAGATACCCTTCAGCACACAAAATTTTGAAGGTCAAGGTCAAAGGTCAAGGTCACTTTGTGGTCAATCATGGAGGTCGACGAAACCCTTATTTTTTGAGTAACTTTCATCGAATCGTCTCCAAACTTCATGTGAATCTAGTATATGGTCCGGCGCTCAGCTGATTAGTTTTTGGTGGCGATCGGCCTTGACCTTCATGGTTAGCGCTGGAGGTCGAAAATTATTGACCCCAAGGTCAAATGTTGAAATCCTTATTTTTTGAGTAACTTTGATCGGATCGTCTCCAAACTTCATGGGAATCTAGTATATGGTCCGGCGCTCAGCTGATTAGTTTTTGGTGGCGATCGGCCTTGACCTTCATGGTTAGCGCTGGAGGTCGAAAATTATTTGTTTGTTTTTTTATCTTGCCAAAACGAAGTTTTTGCAAGATGTATTAGTCAGCTTGTATGTTTGTTTTTTTGTTTGTTTTTTTGTTTGTTTTTTTGTTTTTTTGTTTGTGGTTAATCATTTTTTTTCACGTTTAGATCACTCTGTAGACCACAGTTATTATTGGAAACTCCTGTAACTTCGCATATCAGAGTCCTATAGAGATACCCTTCAGCACACAAAATTTTGAAGGTCAAGGTCAAAGGTCAAGGTCACTTTGTGGTCAATCATGGAGGTCGACGAAACCCTTATTTTTTGAGTAACTTTGATCCGATCGTCTCCAAACTTCATGGGAATCTAGTATATGGTCCGGCGCTCAGCTGATTAGTTTTTGGTGGCGATCGGCCTTGACCTTCATGGTTAGCGCTGGAGGTCGAAAATTATTGACCCCAAGGTCAAATGTTGAAACCCTTATTTTTTGAGTAACTTTGATCGGATCGTCTCCAAACTTCATGGGAATCTAGTATATGGTCCGGCGCTCAGCTGATTAGTTTTTGGTGGCGATCGGCCTTGACCTTCATTGTTAGCACTGGAGGTCGAAAATTATTGACCCCAAGGTCAAATGTTGAAATCGTAGGTACCATATCTTCGCATATCTTCGCATGTAACTTCGCATATCAGAGTCCTATAGAGATACCCTTCAGCACACAAAATTTTGAAGGTCAAGGTCAAAGGTCAAGGTCACTTTGTGGTCAATCATGGAGGTCGACGAAACCCTTATTTTTTGAGTAACTTTGATCGGATCGTCTCCAAACTTCATGGGAATCTAGTATATGGTCCGGCGCTCAGCTGATTAGTTTTTGGTGGCGATCGGCCTTGACCTTCATGGTTAGCGCTGGAGGTCGAAAATTATTGACCCCAAGGTCAAATGTTGAAATCCTTATTTTTTGAGTAACTTTGATCGGATCGTCTCCAAACTTCATGGGAATCTAGTATATGGTCCGGCGCTCAGCTGATTATTTTTTGGTGGCGATCGGCCTTGACCTTCATGGTTAGCGCTGGAGGTCGAAAATTATTGACCCCAAGGTCAAATTTTGAAATCGTAGGTACCATATCGAGTAATACCTCATATGAATGCCCTTGATGAGTGCTTCCCAGATCTGTAAACAGTTTGACGCTATGACGTCATTTGATGACATGACGAAAAAACGGAATTTTCATGAAAAAATTATTTCCTCAGTTCTCATCAAAATCTTTCAATATTTCATGTGCGTTGGTCATGAAGACATACTATTCACCATACGAAATTATTAAGGTCAAGGTCAAAGGTCAAGGTCACTTTGCGGTCAATCATGGAGGTCAACGAAACCCTGGCAAGATACGGTTCACCCTGTGGGTGATGTTTTATTGTTTTTTTGTTTGTGGTTAATCATTTTTTTTCACGTTTAGATCACTCTGTAGACCACAGTTATTATTGGAAACTCCTGTAACTTCGCATATCAGAGTCCTATAGAGATACCCTTCAGCACACAAAATTTTGAAGGTCAAGGTCAAAGGTCAAGGTCACTTTGTGGTCAATCATGGATGTCGACGAAACCCTTATTTTTTGAGTAACTTTGATCGGATCGTCTCCAAACTTCATGGGAATCTAGTATATGGTCCGGCGCTCAGCTGATTAGTTTTTGGTGGCGATCGGCCTTGACCTTCATGGTTAGCGCTGGAGGTCGAAAATTATTGACCCCAAGGTCAAATGTTGAAACCCTTATTTTTTGAGTAACTTTGATCGGATCGTCTCCAAACTTCATGGGAATCTAGTATATGGTCCGGCGCTCAGCTGATTAGTTTTTGGTGGCGATCGGCCTTGACCTTCATGGTTAGCGCTGGAGGTCGAAAATTATTGACCCCAAGGTCAAATGTTGAAACCCTTATTTTTTGAGTAACTTTGATCGGATCGTCTCCAAACTTCATGGGAATCTAGTATATGGTCCGGCGCTCAGCTGATTAGTTTTTGGTGGCGATCGGCCTTGACCTTCATGGTTAGCGCTGGAGGTCGAAAATTATTGACCCCAAGGTCAAATGTTGAAATCGTAGGTACCATATCTTCGCATATGTTCGCATGTAACTTCGCATGTCAGAGTCCTATAGAGATACCCTTCAGCACACAAAATTTTGAAGGTCAAGGTCAAAGGTCAAGGTCACTTTGTGGTCAATCATGGAGGTCGACGAAACCCTTATTTTTTGAGTAACTTTCATCGAATCGTCTCCAAACTTCATGTGAATCTAGTATATGGTCCGGCGCTCAGCTGATTAGTTTTTGGTGGCGATCGGCCTTGACCTTCATGGTTAGCGCTGGAGGTCGAAAATTATTGACCCCAAGGTCAAATGTTGAAATCCTTATTTTTTGAGTAACTTTGATCGGATCGTCTCCAAACTTCATGGGAATCTAGTATATGGTCCGGCGCTCAGCTGATTAGTTTTTGGTGGCGATCGGCCTTGACCTTCATGGTTAGCGCTGGAGGTCGAAAATTATTGACCCCAAGGTCAAATGTTGAAACCCTTATTTTTTGAGTAACTTTGATCGGATCGTCTCCAAACTTCATGGGAATCTAGTATATGGTCCGGCGCTCAGCTGATTAGTTTTTGGTGGCGATCGGCCTTGACCTTCATGGTTAGCGCTGGAGGTCGAAAATTATTGACCCCAAGGTCAAATGTTGAAATCGTAGGTACCATATCTTCGCATATGTTCGCATGTAACTTCGCATGTCAGAGTCCTATAGAGATACCCTTCAGCACACAAAATTTTGAAGGTCAAGGTCAAAGGTCAAGGTCACTTTGTGGTCAATCATGGAGGTCGACGAAACCCTTATTTTTTGAGTAACTTTCATCGAATCGTCTCCAAACTTCATGTGAATCTAGTATATGGTCCGGCGCTCAGCTGATTAGTTTTTGGTGGCGATCGGCCTTGACCTTCATGGTTAGCGCTGGAGGTCGAAAATTATTGACCCCAAGGTCAAATGTTGAAATCCTTATTTTTTGAGTAACTTTGATCGGATCGTCTCCAAACTTCATGGGAATCTAGTATATGGTCCGGCGCTCAGCTGATTAGTTTTTGGTGGCGATCGGCCTTGACCTTCATGGTTAGCGCTGGAGGTCGAAAATTATTTGTTTGTTTTTTTGTTTTTTTGTTTGTGGTTAATCATTTTTTTTCACGTTTAGATCACTCTGTAGACCACAGTTATTATTGGAAACTCCTGTAACTTCGCATATCAGAGTCCTATAGAGATACCCTTCAGCACACAAAATTTTGAAGGTCAAGGTCAAAGGTCAAGGTCACTTTGTGGTCAATCATGGAGGTCGACGAAACCCTTATTTTTTGAGTAACTTTGATCGGATCGTCTCCAAACTTCATGGGAATCTAGTATATGGTCCGGCGCTCAGCTGATTAGTTTTTGGTGGCGATCGGCCTTGACCTTCATGGTTAGCGCTGGAGGTCGAAAATTATTGACCCCAAGGTCAAATGTTGAAACCCTTATTTTTTGAGTAACTTTGATCGGATCGTCTCCAAACTTCATGGGAATCTAGTATATGGTCCGGCGCTCAGCTGATTAGTTTTTGGTGGCGATCGGCCTTGACCTTCATGGTTAGCGCTGGAGGTCGAAAATTATTGACCCCAAGGTCAAATGTTGAAATCGTAGGTACCATATCTTCGCATATCTTCGCATGTAACTTCGCATATCAGAGTCCTATAGAGATACCCTTCAGCACACAAAATTTTGAAGGTCAAGGTCAAAGGTCAAGGTCACTTTATGGTCAATCATGGAGGTCGACGAAACCCTTATTTTTTGAGTAACTTTGATCGGATCGTCTCCAAACTTCATGGGAATCTAGTATATGGTCCGGCGCTCAGCTGATTAGTTTTTGGTGGCGATCGGCCTTGACCTTCATGGTTAGCGCTGGAGGTCGAAAATTATTGACCCCAAGGTCAAATGTTGAAATCCTTATTTTTTGAGTAACTTTGATCGGATCGTCTCCAAACTTCATGGGAATCTAGTATATGGTCCGGCGCTCAGCTGATTATTTTTTGGTGGCGATCGGCCTTGACCTTCATGGTTAGCGCTGGAGGTCGAAAATTATTGACCCCAAGGTCAAATTTTGAAATCGTAGGTACCATATCGAGTAATACCTCATATGAATGCCCTTGATGAGTGCTTCCCAGATCTGTAAACAGTTTGACGCTATGACGTCATTTGATGACGTCATGACGAAAAAACGGAATTTTCATGAAAAAATTATTTCCTCAGTTCTCATCAAAATCTTTCAATATTTCATGTGCGTTGGTCATGAAGACATACTATTCACCATACGAAATTATTAAGGTCAAGGTCAAAGGTCAAGGTCACTTTGCGGTCAATCATGGAGGTCAACGAAACCCTTATTTTTTGAGTAACTTTGATCTTATGATCTCCAAACTTGGTGGGTATATAGGGTGTGGTATGGCGCTCAGTTGATTAGTTTTTGGTGTCGATCGGCCTTGACCTTCAAGGTCATTTTGAAGGTCATTCAATTTTGACCAAAAGGTAAAATTTTCAAGTTTCAGTTACCATATCGAGTAGTACCTCAAATTGAAGCCCTTGTTGAGTGCTTTCCAAACATATAACTAGTTTGACAATGTGACGTCATTTGACGGCGTTATGACGAAAAAACTGCACTTTTCATGTATATTGTATTGCTTTAGTTCGCATTGTTTAGGTCACTCTGTAGAGCACAGTTCCCTTTGGAAACTCTTGTAAGTTCGCATATCAGAGTCTTTTAGAGATACCCTTTAGCACACAAAATTATGAAGGTCAAGGTCAAAGGTCAAGGTCACTTTGCGGCCAATCATGGAGGTCAACTAAACCCTTATGTTTGGAGTATTGTTAGTCGAATCAGCTCGAAACTTTACAATATTGTAGTATATGGTCTAGTGCACAGCTGATCAGTTTTTGGTGGCGAACGGCCTTGACGTTCATGGTTAGTGCTGAGGTCGAAAATATATCGAAAATTTTCAAATATTCACCTCAGTGTTCACCTCAGTTCACCTCAGTGTGACCTGAAGCAAGTCACTCATGTTCACATTTTGGCAAGATACGGTTCACCCTGTGGGTGACATATGTTCTTTGTTTTTATCTTGCCAAAACGAAGTTTTTGCAAGATGTATTAGTCAGCTTGTATGTTTGTTTTTTTGTTTGTTTTTTTGTTTGTTTTTTTGTTTTTTTGTTTGTGGTTAATCATTTTTTTTCCACGTTTAGATCACTCTGTAGACCACAGTTATTATTGGAAACTCCTGTAACTTCGCATATCAGAGTCCTATAGAGATACCCTTCAGCACACAAAATTTTGAAGGTCAAGGTCAAAGGTCAAGGTCACTTTGTGGTCAATCGTGGAGGTCGACGAAACCCTTATTTTTTGAGTAACTTTGATCGGATCGTCTCCAAACTTCATGGGAATCTAGTATATGGTCCGGCGCTCAGCTGATTAGTTTTTGGTGGCGATCGGCCTTGACCTTCATGGTTAGCGCTGGAGGTCGAAAATTATTGACCCCAAGGTCAAATGTTGAAACCCTTATTTTTTGAGTAACTTTGATCGGCTCGTCTCCAAACTTCATGGGAATCTAGTATATGGTCCGGCGCTCAGCTGATTAGTTTTTGGTGGCGATCGGCCTTGACCTTCATGGTTAGCGCTGGAGGTCGAAAATTATTGACCCCAAGGTCAAATGTTGAAATCGTAGGTACCATATCTTCGCATATGTTCGCATGTAACTTCGCATGTCAGAGTCCTATAGAGATACCCTTCAGCACACAAAATTTTGAAGGTCAAGGTCAAAGGTCAAGGTCACTTTGTGGTCAATCATGGAGGTCGACGAAACCCTTATTTTTTGAGTAACTTTCATCGAATCGTCTCCAAACTTCATGTGAATCTAGTATATGGTCCGGCGCTCAGCTGATTAGTTTTTGGTGGCGATCGGCCTTGACCTTCATGGTTAGCGCTGGAGGTCGAAAATTATTGACCCCAAGGTCAAATGTTGAAATCCTTATTTTTTGAGTAACTTTGATCGGATCGTCTCCAAACTTCATGGGAATCTAGTATATGGTCCGGCGCTCAGCTGATTAGTTTTTGGTGGCGATCGGCCTTGACCTTCATGGTTAGCGCTGGAGGTCGAAAATTATTTGTTTGTTTTTTTATCTTGCCAAAACGAAGTTTTTGCAAGATGTATTAGTCAGCTTGTATGTTTGTTTTTTTGTTTGTTTTTTTGTTTGTTTTTTTGTTTTTTTGTTTGTGGTTAATCATTTTTTTTCACGTTTAGATCACTCTGTAGACCACAGTTATTATTGGAAACTCCTGTAACTTCGCATATCAGAGTCCTATAGAGATACCCTTCAGCACACAAAATTTTGAAGGTCAAGGTCAAAGGTCAAGGTCACTTTGTGGTCAATCATGGAGGTCGACGAAACCCTTATTTTTTGAGTAACTTTGATCCGATCGTCTCCAAACTTCATGGGAATCTAGTATATGGTCCGGCGCTCAGCTGATTAGTTTTTGGTGGCGATCGGCCTTGACCTTCATGGTTAGCGCTGGAGGTCGAAAATTATTGACCCCAAGGTCAAATGTTGAAACCCTTATTTTTTGAGTAACTTTGATCGGATCGTCTCCAAACTTCATGGGAATCTAGTATATGGTCCGGCGCTCAGCTGATTAGTTTTTGGTGGCGATCGGCCTTGACCTTCATTGTTAGCACTGGAGGTCGAAAATTATTGACCCCAAGGTCAAATGTTGAAATCGTAGGTACCATATCTTCGCATATCTTCGCATGTAACTTCGCATATCAGAGTCCTATAGAGATACCCTTCAGCACACAAAATTTTGAAGGTCAAGGTCAAAGGTCAAGGTCACTTTGTGGTCAATCATGGAGGTCGACGAAACCCTTATTTTTTGAGTAACTTTGATCGGATCGTCTCCAAACTTCATGGGAATCTAGTATATGGTCCGGCGCTCAGCTGATTAGTTTTTGGTGGCGATCGGCCTTGACCTTCATGGTTAGCGCTGGAGGTCGAAAATTATTGACCCCAAGGTCAAATGTTGAAATCCTTATTTTTTGAGTAACTTTGATCGGATCGTCTCCAAACTTCATGGGAATCTAGTATATGGTCCGGCGCTCAGCTGATTATTTTTTGGTGGCGATCGGCCTTGACCTTCATGGTTAGCGCTGGAGGTCGAAAATTATTGACCCCAAGGTCAAATTTTGAAATCGTAGGTACCATATCGAGTAATACCTCATATGAATGCCCTTGATGAGTGCTTCCCAGATCTGTAAACAGTTTGACGCTATGACGTCATTTGATGACATGACGAAAAAACGGAATTTTCATGAAAAAATTATTTCCTCAGTTCTCATCAAAATCTTTCAATATTTCATGTGCGTTGGTCATGAAGACATACTATTCACCATACGAAATTATTAAGGTCAAGGTCAAAGGTCAAGGTCACTTTGCGGTCAATCATGGAGGTCAACGAAACCCTGGCAAGATACGGTTCACCCTGTGGGTGATGTTTTATTGTTTTTTTGTTTGTGGTTAATCATTTTTTTTCACGTTTAGATCACTCTGTAGACCACAGTTATTATTGGAAACTCCTGTAACTTCGCATATCAGAGTCCTATAGAGATACCCTTCAGCACACAAAATTTTGAAGGTCAAGGTCAAAGGTCAAGGTCACTTTGTGGTCAATCATGGATGTCGACGAAACCCTTATTTTTTGAGTAACTTTGATCGGATCGTCTCCAAACTTCATGGGAATCTAGTATATGGTCCGGCGCTCAGCTGATTAGTTTTTGGTGGCGATCGGCCTTGACCTTCATGGTTAGCGCTGGAGGTCGAAAATTATTGACCCCAAGGTCAAATGTTGAAACCCTTATTTTTTGAGTAACTTTGATCGGATCGTCTCCAAACTTCATGGGAATCTAGTATATGGTCCGGCGCTCAGCTGATTAGTTTTTGGTGGCGATCGGCCTTGACCTTCATGGTTAGCGCTGGAGGTCGAAAATTATTGACCCCAAGGTCAAATGTTGAAACCCTTATTTTTTGAGTAACTTTGATCGGATCGTCTCCAAACTTCATGGGAATCTAGTATATGGTCCGGCGCTCAGCTGATTAGTTTTTGGTGGCGATCGGCCTTGACCTTCATGGTTAGCGCTGGAGGTCGAAAATTATTGACCCCAAGGTCAAATGTTGAAATCGTAGGTACCATATCTTCGCATATGTTCGCATGTAACTTCGCATGTCAGAGTCCTATAGAGATACCCTTCAGCACACAAAATTTTGAAGGTCAAGGTCAAAGGTCAAGGTCACTTTGTGGTCAATCATGGAGGTCGACGAAACCCTTATTTTTTGAGTAACTTTCATCGAATCGTCTCCAAACTTCATGTGAATCTAGTATATGGTCCGGCGCTCAGCTGATTAGTTTTTGGTGGCGATCGGCCTTGACCTTCATGGTTAGCGCTGGAGGTCGAAAATTATTGACCCCAAGGTCAAATGTTGAAATCCTTATTTTTTGAGTAACTTTGATCGGATCGTCTCCAAACTTCATGGGAATCTAGTATATGGTCCGGCGCTCAGCTGATTAGTTTTTGGTGGCGATCGGCCTTGACCTTCATGGTTAGCGCTGGAGGTCGAAAATTATTTGTTTGTTTTTTTATCTTGCCAAAACGAAGTTTTTGCAAGATGTATTAGTCAGCTTGTATGTTTGTTTTTTTGTTTGTTTTTTTGTTTGTTTTTTTGTTTTTTTGTTTGTGGTTAATCATTTTTTTTCACGTTTAGATCACTCTGTAGACCACAGTTATTATTGGAAACTCCTGTAACTTCGCATATCAGAGTCCTATAGAGATACCCTTCAGCACACAAAATTTTGAAGGTCAAGGTCAAAGGTCAAGGTCACTTTGTGGTCAATCATGGAGGTCGACGAAACCCTTATTTTTTGAGTAACTTTGATCCGATCGTCTCCAAACTTCATGGGAATCTAGTATATGGTCCGGCGCTCAGCTGATTAGTTTTTGGTGGCGATCGGCCTTGACCTTCATGGTTAGCGCTGGAGGTCGAAAATTATTGACCCCAAGGTCAAATGTTGAAACCCTTATTTTTTGAGTAACTTTGATCGGATCGTCTCCAAACTTCATGGGAATCTAGTATATGGTCCGGCGCTCAGCTGATTAGTTTTTGGTGGCGATCGGCCTTGACCTTCATTGTTAGCACTGGAGGTCGAAAATTATTGACCCCAAGGTCAAATGTTGAAATCGTAGGTACCATATCTTCGCATATCTTCGCATGTAACTTCGCATATCAGAGTCCTATAGAGATACCCTTCAGCACACAAAATTTTGAAGGTCAAGGTCAAAGGTCAAGGTCACTTTGTGGTCAATCATGGAGGTCGACGAAACCCTTATTTTTTGAGTAACTTTGATCGGATCGTCTCCAAACTTCATGGGAATCTAGTATATGGTCCGGCGCTCAGCTGATTAGTTTTTGGTGGCGATCGGCCTTGACCTTCATGGTTAGCGCTGGAGGTCGAAAATTATTGACCCCAAGGTCAAATGTTGAAATCCTTATTTTTTGAGTAACTTTGATCGGATCGTCTCCAAACTTCATGGGAATCTAGTATATGGTCCGGCGCTCAGCTGATTATTTTTTGGTGGCGATCGGCCTTGACCTTCATGGTTAGCGCTGGAGGTCGAAAATTATTGACCCCAAGGTCAAATTTTGAAATCGTAGGTACCATATCGAGTAATACCTCATATGAATGCCCTTGATGAGTGCTTCCCAGATCTGTAAACAGTTTGACGCTATGACGTCATTTGATGACATGACGAAAAAACGGAATTTTCATGAAAAAATTATTTCCTCAGTTCTCATCAAAATCTTTCAATATTTCATGTGCGTTGGTCATGAAGACATACTATTCACCATACGAAATTATTAAGGTCAAGGTCAAAGGTCAAGGTCACTTTGCGGTCAATCATGGAGGTCAACGAAACCCTGGCAAGATACGGTTCACCCTGTGGGTGATGTTTTATTGTTTTTTTGTTTGTGGTTAATCATTTTTTTTCACGTTTAGATCACTCTGTAGACCACAGTTATTATTGGAAACTCCTGTAACTTCGCATATCAGAGTCCTATAGAGATACCCTTCAGCACACAAAATTTTGAAGGTCAAGGTCAAAGGTCAAGGTCACTTTGTGGTCAATCATGGAGGTCGACGAAACCCTTATTTTTTGAGTAACTTTGATCGGATCGTCTCCAAACTTCATGGGAATCTAGTATATGGTCCGGCGCTCAGCTGATTAGTTTTTGGTGGCGATCGGCCTTGACCTTCATGGTTAGCGCTGGAGGTCGAAAATTATTGACCCCAAGGTCAAATGTTGAAACCCTTATTTTTTGAGTAACTTTGATCGGATCGTCTCCAAACTTCATGGGAATCTAGTATATGGTCCGGCGCTCAGCTGATTAGTTTTTGGTGGCGATCGGCCTTGACCTTCATGGTTAGCGCTGGAGGTCGAAAATTATTGACCCCAAGGTCAAATGTTGAAATCGTAGGTACCATATCTTCGCATATCTTCGCATGTAACTTCGCATATCAGAGTCCTATAGAGATACCCTTCAGCACACAAAATTTTGAAGGTCAAGGTCAAAGGTCAAGGTCACTTTATGGTCAATCATGGAGGTCGACGAAACCCTTATTTTTTGAGTAACTTTGATCGGATCGTCTCCAAACTTCATGGGAATCTAGTATATGGTCCGGCGCTCAGCTGATTAGTTTTTGGTGGCGATCGGCCTTGACCTTCATGGTTAGCGCTGGAGGTCGAAAATTATTGACCCCAAGGTCAAATGTTGATATCCTTATTTTTTGAGTAACTTTGATCGGATCGTCTCCAAACTTCATGGGAATCTAGTATATGGTCCGGCGCTCAGCTGATTATTTTTTGGTGGCGATCGGCCTTGACCTTCATGGTTAGCGCTGGAGGTCGAAAATTATTGACCCCAAGGTCAAATTTTGAAATCGTAGGTACCATATCGAGTAATACCTCATATGAATGCCCTTGATGAGTGCTTCCCAGATCTGTAAACAGTTTGACGCTATGACGTCATTTGATGACGTCATGACGAAAAAACGGAATTTTCATGAAAAAATTATTTCCTCAGTTCTCATCAAAATCTTTCAATATTTCATGTGCGTTGGTCATGAAGACATACTATTCACCATACGAAATTATTAAGGTCAAGGTCAAAGGTCAAGGTCACTTTGCGGTCAATCATGGAGGTCAACGAAACCCTTATTTTTTGAGTAACTTTGATCTTATGATCTCCAAACTTGGTGGGTATATAGGGTGTGGTATGGCGCTCAGTTGATTAGTTTTTGGTGTCGATCGGCCTTGACCTTCAAGGTCATTTTGAAGGTCATTCAATTTTGACCAAAAGGTAAAATTTTCAAGTTTCAGTTACCATATCGAGTAGTACCTCAAATTGAAGCCCTTGTTGAGTGCTTTCCAAACATATAACTAGTTTGACAATGTGACGTCATTTGACGGCGTTATGACGAAAAAACTGCACTTTTCATGTATATTGTATTGCTTTAGTTCGCATTGTTTAGGTCACTCTGTAGAGCACAGTTCCCTTTGGAAACTCTTGTAAGTTCGCATATCAGAGTCTTTTAGAGATACCCTTTAGCACACAAAATTATGAAGGTCAAGGTCAAAGGTCAAGGTCACTTTGCGGCCAATCATGGAGGTCAACTAAACCCTTATGTTTGGAGTATTGTTAGTCGAATCAGCTCGAAACTTTACAATATTGTAGTATATGGTCTAGTGCACAGCTGATCAGTTTTTGGTGGCGAACGGCCTTGACGTTCATGGTTAGTGCTGAGGTCGAAAATATATCGAAAATTTTCAAATATTCACCTCAGTGTTCACCTCAGTTCACCTCAGTGTGACCTGAAGCAAGTCACTCATGTTCACATTTTGGCAAGATACGGTTCACCCTGTGGGTGACATATGTTCTTTGTTTTTATTTGTTTGTTTTTTATCTTGCCAAAACGAAGTTTTTGCAAGATGTATTAGTCAGCTTGTATGTTTGTTTTTTTGTTTGTTTTTTTGTTTGTTTTTTTGTTTTTTTGTTTGTGGTTAATCATTTTTTTTCCACGTTTAGATCACTCTGTAGACCACAGTTATTATTGGAAACTCCTGTAACTTCGCAAATCAGAGTCCTATAGAGATACCCTTCAGCACACAAAATTTTGAAGGTCAAGGTCAAAGGTCAAGGTCACTTTGTGGTCAATCATGGAGGTCGACGAAACCCTTATTTTTTGAGTAACTTTGATCGGATCGTCTCCAAACTTCATGGGAATCTAGTATATGGTCCGGCGCTCAGCTGATTAGTTTTTGGTGGCGATCGGCCTTGACCTTCATGGTTAGCGCTGGAGATCGAAAATTATTGACCCCAAGGTCAAATGTTGAAACCCTTATTTTTTGAGTAACTTTGATCGAATCGTCTCCAAACTTCATGGGAATCTAGTATATGGTCCGGCGCTCAGCTGATTAGTTTTTGGTGGCGATCGACCTTGACCTTCATGGTTAGCGCTGGAGGTCGAAAATTATTGACCCCAAGGTCAAATGTTGAAATCGTAGGTACCATATCTTCGCATATCTTCGCATGTAACTTCGCATATCAGAGTCCTATAGAGATACCCTTCAGCACACAAAATTTTGAAGGTCAAGGTCAAAGGTCAAGGTCACTTTGTGGTCAATCATTGAGGTCGACGAAACCCTTATTTTTTGAGTAACTTTCATCGGATCGTCTCCAAACTTCATGGGAATCTAGTATATGGTCCGGCGCTCAGCTGATTAGTTTTTGGTGGCGATCGGCCTTGACCTTCATGGTTAGCGCTGGAGGTC
The DNA here is from genome assembly GCF_964187855.1 of Myxine glutinosa. Classification (NCBI taxonomy): domain Eukaryota; kingdom Metazoa; phylum Chordata; class Myxini; order Myxiniformes; family Myxinidae; genus Myxine; species Myxine glutinosa. The sequence goes on from NC_136270.1 coordinate 77,310,511, forward strand.
GAAAATTATTGACCCCAAGGTCAAATTACGAAACCCTTATTTTTTGAGTAACTTTGATCTTATGATCTCCAAACTTGGTGGGTATATAGGGTGTGGTATGGCGCTCAGTTGATTAGTTTTTGGTGTCGATCGGCCTTGACCTTCAAGGTCATTTTGAAGGTCATTCAATTTTGACCAAAAGGTAAAATTTTCAAGTTTCAGTTACCATATCGAGTAATACCTCATATGAATGCCCTTGATGAGTGCTTCCCAGATCTGTAAACAGTTTGACGCTATGACGTCATTTGATGACGTCATGACGAAAAAACGGAATTTTCATGAAAAAATTATTTCCTCAGTTCTCATCAAAATCTTTCAATATTTCATGTGCGTTGGTCATGAAGACATACTATTCACCATACGAAATTATTAAGGTCAAGGTCAAAGGTCAAGGTCACTTTGCGGTCAATCATGGAGGTCAACGAAACCCTGGCAAGATACGGTTCACCCTGTGGGTGATGTTTTATTTTGTTTTGTTTTTTTGTTTGTGGTTAATCATTTTTTTTTCACGTTTAGATCACTCTGTAGACCACAGTTATTATTGGAAACTCCTGTAACTTCGCATATCAGAGTCCTATAGAGATACCCTTCAGCACACAAAATTTTGAAGGTCAAGGTCAAAGGTCAAGGTCACTTTGCGGTCAATCATGGAGGTCAACGAAACCCTTATTTTTTGAGTAACTTTGATCTTATGATCTCCAAACTTGGTGGGTATATAGGGTGTGGTATGGCGCTCAGCTGATTAGTTTTTGGTGTCGATCGGCCTTGACCTTCAAGGTCATTTTGAAGGTCATTCAATTGGGTCAATCATGGAGGTCAACAAAACCCTTATTTTTTGAGTAACTTTGATCTTATGATCTCCAAACTTGGTGGGTATATAGGGTGTGGTATGGCGCTCAGCTGATTAGTTTTTGGTGTCGATCGACCTTGACCTTCAAGGTCATTTTGAAGGTCATTCAATTTTGACCAAAAGGTAAAATCTTCAAGTTTCAGTTACCATATTTACCACAGTTATTATTGGAAACTCCTGTAACTTCGCATATCAGAGTCATATAGAGATACCCTTCAGCACACAAAATTTTGAAGGTCAAGGTCAAAGGTCAAGGTCACTTTGCGGTCAATCATGGAGGTCAACGAAACCCTTATTTTTTGAGTAACTTTGATCTTATGATCTCCAAACTTGGTGGGTATATAGGGTGTGGTATGGCGCTCAGCTGATTAGTTTTTGGTGTCGATCGGCCTTGACCTTCAAGGTCATTTTGAAGGTCATTCAATTGGGTCAATCATGGAGGTCAACGAAACCCTTATTTTTTGAGTAACTTTGATCTTATGATCTCCAAACTTGGTGGGTATATAGGGTGTGGTATGGCGCTCAGCTGATTAGTTTTTGGTGTCGATCGGCCTTGACCTTCAAGGTCATTTTGAAGGTCATTCAATTTTGACCAAAAGGTAAAATCTTCAAGTTTCAGTTACCATATTTACCACAGTTATTATTGGAAACTCCTGTAACTTCGCATATCAGAGTCCTATAGAGATACCCTTCAGCACACAAAATTTTGAAGGTCAAGGTCAAAGGTCAAGGTCACTTTGTGGTCAATCGTGGAGGTCGACGAAACCCTTATTTTTTGAGTAACTTTGATCGGATCGTCTCCAAACTTCATGGGAATCTAGTATATGGTCCGGCGCTCAGCTGATTAGTTTTTGGTGGCGATCGGCCTTGACCTTCATGGTTAGCGCTGGAGGTCGAAAATTATTGACCCCAAGGTCAAATGTTGAAACCCTTATTTTTTGAGTAACTTTGATCGGATCGTCTCCAAACTTCATGGGAATCTAGTATATGGTCCGGCGCTCAGCTGATTAGTTTTTGGTGGCGATCGGCCTTGACCTTCATGGTTAGCGCTGGAGGTCGAAAATTATTGACCCCAAGGTCAAATGTTGAAATCGTAGGTACCATATCTTCGCATATGTTCGCATGTAACTTCGCATGTCAGAGTCCTATAGAGATACCCTTCAGCACACAAAATTTTGAAGGTCAAGGTCAAAGGTCAAGGTCACTTTGTGGTCAATCATGGAGGTCGACGAAACCCTTATTTTTTGAGTAACTTTCATCGAATCGTCTCCAAACTTCATGGGAATCTAGTATATGGTCCGGCGCTCAGCTGATTAGTTTTTGGTGGCGATCGGCCTTGACCTTCATGGTTAGCGCTGGAGGTCGAAAATTATTGACCCCAAGGTCAAATGTTGAAATCCTTATTTTTTGAGTAACTTTGATCGGATCGTCTCCAAACTTCATGGGAATCTAGTATATGGTCCGGCGCTCAGCTGATTAGTTTTTGGTGGCGATCGGCCTTGACCTTCATGGTTAGCGCTGGAGGTCGAAAATTATTTGTTTGTTTTTTTGTTTTTTTGTTTGTGGTTAATCATTTTTTTTCACGTTTAGATCACTCTGTAGACCACAGTTATTATTGGAAACTCCTGTAACTTCGCATATCAGAGTCCTATAGAGATACCCTTCAGCACACAAAATTTTGAAGGTCAAGGTCAAAGGTCAAGGTCACTTTGTGGTCAATCATGGAGGTCGACGAAACCCTTATTTTTTGAGTAACTTTGATCGGATCGTCTCCAAACTTCATGGGAATCTAGTATATGGTCCGGCGCTCAGCTGATTAGTTTTTGGTGGCGATCGGCCTTGACCTTCATGGTTAGCGCTGGAGGTCGAAAATTATTGACCCCAAGGTCAAATGTTGAAACCCTTATTTTTTGAGTAACTTTGATCGGATCGTCTCCAAACTTCATGGGAATCTAGTATATGGTCCGGCGCTCAGCTGATTAGTTTTTGGTGGCGATCGGCCTTGACCTTCATGGTTAGCGCTGGAGGTCGAAAATTATTGACCCCAAGGTCAAATGTTGAAATCGTAGGTACCATATCTTCGCATATCTTCGCATGTAACTTCGCATATCAGAGTCCTATAGAGATACCCTTCAGCACACAAAATTTTGAAGGTCAAGGTCAAAGGTCAAGGTCACTTTATGGTCAATCATGGAGGTCGACGAAACCCTTATTTTTTGAGTAACTTTGATCGGATCGTCTCCAAACTTCATGGGAATCTAGTATATGGTCCGGCGCTCAGCTGATTAGTTTTTGGTGGCGATCGGCCTTGACCTTCATGGTTAGCGCTGGAGGTCGAAAATTATTGACCCCAAGGTCAAATGTTGATATCCTTATTTTTTGAGTAACTTTGATCGGATCGTCTCCAAACTTCATGGGAATCTAGTATATGGTCCGGCGCTCAGCTGATTATTTTTTGGTGGCGATCGGCCTTGACCTTCATGGTTAGCGCTGGAGGTCGAAAATTATTGACCCCAAGGTCAAATTTTGAAATCGTAGGTACCATATCGAGTAATACCTCATATGAATGCCCTTGATGAGTGCTTCCCAGATCTGTAAACAGTTTGACGCTATGACGTCATTTGATGACGTCATGACGAAAAAACGGAATTTTCATGAAAAAATTATTTCCTCAGTTCTCATCAAAATCTTTCAATATTTCATGTGCGTTGGTCATGAAGAAATACTATTCACCATACGAAATTATTAAGGTCAAGGTCAAAGGTCAAGGTCACTTTGCGGTCAATCATGGAGGTCAACGAAACCCTTATTTTTTGAGTAACTTTGATCTTATGATCTCCAAACTTGGTGGGTATATAGGGTGTGGTATGGCGCTCAGTTGATTAGTTTTTGGTGTCGATCGGCCTTGACCTTCAAGGTCATTTTGAAGGTCATTCAATTTTGACCAAAAGGTAAAATTTTCAAGTTTCAGTTACCATATCGAGTAGTACCTCAAATTGAAGCCCTTGTTGAGTGCTTTCCAAACATATAACTAGTTTGACAATGTGACGTCATTTGACGGCGTTATGACGAAAAAACTGCACTTTTCATGTATATTGTATTGCTTTAGTTCGCATTGTTTAGGTCACTCTGTAGAGCACAGTTCCCTTTGGAAACTCTTGTAAGTTCGCATATCAGAGTCTTTTAGAGATACCCTTTAGCACACAAAATTATGAAGGTCAAGGTCAAAGGTCAAGGTCACTTTGCGGCCAATCATGGAGGTCAACTAAACCCTTATGTTTGGAGTATTGTTAGTCGAATCAGCTCGAAACTTTACAATATTGTAGTATATGGTCTAGTGCACAGCTGATCAGTTTTTGGTGGCGAACGGCCTTGACGTTCATGGTTAGTGCTGAGGTCGAAAATATATCGAAAATTTTCAAATATTCACCTCAGTGTTCACCTCAGTTCACCTCAGTGTGACCTGAAGCAAGTCACTCATGTTCACATTTTGGCAAGATACGGTTCACCCTGTGGGTGACATATGTTCTTTGTTTTTATTTGTTTGTTTTTTATCTTGCCAAAACGAAGTTTTTGCAAGATGTATTAGTCAGCTTGTATGTTTGTTTTTTTGTTTGTTTTTTTGTTTGTTTTTTTGTTTTTTTGTTTGTGGTTAATCATTTTTTTTCCACGTTTAGATCACTCTGTAGACCACAGTTATTATTGGAAACTCCTGTAACTTCGCAAATCAAAGTCCTATAGAGATACCCTTCAGCACACAAAATTTTGAAGGTCAAGGTCAAAGGTCAAGGTCACTTTGTGGTCAATCATGGAGGTCGACGAAACCCTTATTTTTTGAGTAACTTTGATCGGATCGTCTCCAAACTTCATGGGAATCTAGTATATGGTCCGGCGCTCAGCTGATTAGTTTTTGGTGGCGATCGGCCTTGACCTTCATGGTTAGCGCTGGAGATCGAAAATTATTGACCCCAAGGTCAAATGTTGAAACCCTTATTTTTTGAGTAACTTTGATCGAATCGTCTCCAAACTTCATGGGAATCTAGTATATGGTCCGGCGCTCAGCTGATTAGTTTTTGGTGGCGATCGACCTTGACCTTCATGGTTAGCGCTGGAGGTCGAAAATTATTGACCCCAAGGTCAAATGTTGAAATCGTAGGTACCATATCTTCGCATATCTTCGCATGTAACTTCGCATATCAGAGTCCTATAGAGATACCCTTCAGCACACAAAATTTTGAAGGTCAAGGTCAAAGGTCAAGGTCACTTTGTGGTCAATCATTGAGGTCGACGAAACCCTTATTTTTTGAGTAACTTTCATCGGATCGTCTCCAAACTTCATGGGAATCTAGTATATGGTCCGGCGCTCAGCTGATTAGTTTTTGGTGGCGATCGGCCTTGACCTTCATGGTTAGCGCTGGAGGTCGAAAATTATTGACCCCAAGGTCAAATTACGAAACCCTTATTTTTTGAGTAACTTTGATCTTATGATCTCCAAACTTGGTGGGTATATAGGGTGTGGTATGGCGCTCAGTTGATTAGTTTTTGGTGTCGATCGGCCTTGACCTTCAAGGTCATTTTGAAGGTCATTCAATTTTGACCAAAAGGTAAAATTTTCAAGTTTCAGTTACCATATCGAGTAATACCTCATATGAATGCCCTTGATGAGTGCTTCCCAGATCTGTAAACAGTTTGACGCTATGACGTCATTTGATGACGTCATGACGAAAAAACGGAATTTTCATGAAAAAATTATTTCCTCAGTTCTCATCAAAATCTTTCAATATTTCATGTGCGTTGGTCATGAAGACATACTATTCACCATACGAAATTATTAAGGTCAAGGTCAAAGGTCAAGGTCACTTTGCGGTCAATCATGGAGGTCAACGAAACCCTGGCAAGATACGGTTCACCCTGTGGGTGATGTTTTATTTTGTTTTGTTTTTTTGTTTGTGGTTAATCATTTTTTTTTCACGTTTAGATCACTCTGTAGACCACAGTTATTATTGGAAACTCCTGTAACTTCGCATATCAGAGTCCTATAGAGATACCCTTCAGCACACAAAATTTTGAAGGTCAAGGTCAAAGGTCAAGGTCACTTTGCGGTCAATCATGGAGGTCAACGAAACCCTTATTTTTTGAGTAACTTTGATCTTATGATCTCCAAACTTGGTGGGTATATAGGGTGTGGTATGGCGCTCAGCTGATTAGTTTTTGGTGTCGATCGGCCTTGACCTTCAAGGTCATTTTGAAGGTCATTCAATTGGGTCAATCATGGAGGTCAACAAAACCCTTATTTTTTGAGTAACTTTGATCTTATGATCTCCAAACTTGGTGGGTATATAGGGTGTGGTATGGCGCTCAGCTGATTAGTTTTTGGTGTCGATCGACCTTGACCTTCAAGGTCATTTTGAAGGTCATTCAATTTTGACCAAAAGGTAAAATCTTCAAGTTTCAGTTACCATATTTACCACAGTTATTATTGGAAACTCCTGTAACTTCGCATATCAGAGTCATATAGAGATACCCTTCAGCACACAAAATTTTGAAGGTCAAGGTCAAAGGTCAAGGTCACTTTGCGGTCAATCATGGAGGTCAACGAAACCCTTATTTTTTGAGTAACTTTGATCTTATGATCTCCAAACTTGGTGGGTATATAGGGTGTGGTATGGCGCTCAGCTGATTAGTTTTTGGTGTCGATCGGCCTTGACCTTCAAGGTCATTTTGAAGGTCATTCAATTGGGTCAATCATGGAGGTCAACGAAACCCTTATTTTTTGAGTAACTTTGATCTTATGATCTCCAAACTTGGTGGGTATATAGCGTGTGGTATGGCGCTCAGCTGATTAGTTATTGGTGTCGATCGGCCTTGACCTTCAAGGTCATTTTGAAGGTCATTCAATTTTGACCAAAAGGTAAAATTTTCAAGTTTCAGTTACCATATCGAGTAGTACCTCAAATTGAAGCCCTTGTTGAGTGCTTTCCAAACATATAACTAGTTTGACAATGTGACGTCATTTGACGGCGTTATGACGAAAAAACTGCACTTTTCATGTATATTGTATTGCTTTAGTTCGCATTGTTTAGGTCACTCTGTAGAGCACAGTTCCCTTTGGAAACTCTTGTAAGTTCGCATATCAGAGTCTTTTAGAGATAGCCGCTCCAGACATTCCTCAAAGAGTCGCTTCTAGTGGATAGCAGTTCTGTTCACCTCAGTGTGACCTGAAGCAAGTCACTCATGTTCACATTTTGGCAAGATACGGTTCACCCTGTGGGTGATTTTTATCTTGCCAAAACGAAGTTTTTGCAAGATGTATTAGTCAGCTTGTATGTTTGTTTTTTTGTTTGTTTTTTTGTTTTTTTGTTTGTGGTTAATCTTTTTTTTTTCACGTTTAGATCACTCTGTAGACCACAGTTATTATTGGAAACTCCTGTAACTTCGCATATCAGAGTCCTATAGAGATACCCTTCAGCACACAAAATTTTGAAGGTCAAGGTCAAAGGTCAAGGTCACTTTGCGGTCAATCATGGAGGTCAACGAAACCCTTATTTTTTGAGTAACTTTGATCTTATGATCTCCAAACTTGGTGGGTATATAGGGTGTGGTATGGCGCTCAGCTGATTAGTTTTTGGTGTCGATCGGCCTTGACCTTCAAGGTCATTTTGAAGGTCATTCAATTGGGTCAATCATGGAGGTCAACGAAACCCTTATTTTTTGAGTAACTTTGATCTTATGATCTCCAAACTTGGTGGGTATATAGGGTGTGGTATGGCGCTCAGCTGATTAGTTTTTGGTGTCGATCGACCTTGACCTTCAAGGTCATTTTGAAGGTCATTCAATTTTGACCAAAAGGTAAAATTTTCAAGTTTCAGTTACCATATTTACCACAGTTATTATTGGAAACTCCTGTAGCTTCGCATATCAGAGTCCTATAGAGATACCCTTCAGCACACAAAATTTTGAAGGTCAAGGTCAAAGGTCAAGGTCACTTTGCGGTCACTCATGGAGGTCAACGAAACCCTTATTTTTTGAGTAACTTTGATCTTCTGATCTCCAAACTTGGTGGGTATATAGGGTGTGGTATGGCGCTCAGCTGATTAGTTTTTGGTGTCGATCGGCCTTGACCTTCAAGGTCATTTTGAAGGTCATTCAATTGGGTCAATCATGGAGGTCAACGAAACCCTTATTTTTTGAGTAACTTTGATCTTATGATCTCCAAACTTGGTGGGTATATAGCGTGTGGTATGGCGCTCAGCTGATTAGTTTTTGGTGTCGATCGGCCTTGACCTTCAAGGTCATTTTGAAGGTCATTCAATTTTGACCAAAAGGTAAAATTTTCAAGTTTCAGTTACCATATCGAGTAGTACCTCAAATTGAAGCCCTTGTTGAGTGCTTTCCAAACATATAACTAGTTTGACAATGTGACGTCATTTGACGGCGTTATGACGAAAAAACTGCACTTTTCATGTATATTGTATTGCTTTAGTTCGCATTGTTTAGGTCACTCTGTAGAGCACAGTTCCCTTTGGAAACTCTTGTAAGTTCGCATATCAGAGTCTTTTAGAGATAGCCGCTCCAGACATTCCTCAAAGAGTCGCTTCTAGTGGATAGCAGTTCTGTTCACCTCAGTGTGACCTGAAGCAAGTCACTCATGTTCACATTTTGGCAAGATACGGTTCACCCTGTGGGTGATTTTTATTTTTTTGTTTGTTTTTTTGTTTTTTTGTTTGTGGTTAATCATTTTTTTTTCACGTTTAGATCACTCTGTAGACCACAGTTATTATTGGAAACTCCTGTAACTTCGCATATCAGAGTCCTATAGAGATACCCTTCAGCACACAAAATTTTGAAGGTCAAGGTCAAAGGTCAAGGTCACTTTGCGGTCAATCATGGAGGTCAATGAAACCCTTATTTTTTGAGTAACTTTGATCTTATGATCTCCAAACTTGGTGGGTATATAGGGTGTGGTATGGCGCTCAGCTGATTAGTTTTTGGTGTCGATCGGCCTTGACCTTCAAGGTCATTTTGAAGGTCATTCAATTTTGACCAAAAGGTAAAATTTTCAAGTTTCAGTTACCATATCGAGTAGTACCTCAAATTGAAGCCCTTGTTGAGTGCTTTCCAAACATATAACTAGTTTGACAATGTGACGTCATTTGACGGCGTTATGACGAAAAAACTGCACTTTTCATGTATATTGTATTGCTTTAGTTCGCATTGTTTAGGTCACTCTGTAGAGCACAGTTCCCTTTGGAAACTCTTGTAAGTTCGCATATCAGAGTCTTTTAGAGATACCCTTTAGCACACAAAATTATGAAGGTCAAGGTCAAAGGTCAAGGTCACTTTGCGGCCAATCATGGAGGTCAACTAAACCCTTATGTTTGGAGTATTGTTAGTCGAATCAGCTCGAAACTTTACAATATTGTAGTATATGGTCTAGTGCACAGCTGATCAGTTTTTGGTGGCGAACGGCCTTGACGTTCATGGTTAGTGCTGAGGTCGAAAATATATCGAAAATTTTCAGATATTCACCTCAGTGTTCACCTCAGTTCACCTCAGTGTGACCTGAAGCAAGTCACTCATGTTCACATTTTGGCAAGATACGGTTCACCCTGTGGGTGACATATGTTCTTTGTTTTTATTTGTTTGTTTTTTATCTTGCCAAAACGAAGTTTTTGCAAGATGTATTAGTCAGCTTGTATGTTTGTTTTTTTGTTTGTTTTTTTGTTTGTTTTTTTGTTTTTTTGTTTGTGGTTAATCATTTTTTTTCCACGTTTAGATCACTCTGTAGACCACAGTTATTATTGGAAACTCCTGTAACTTCGCAAATCAGAGTCCTATAGAGATACCCTTCAGCACACAAAATTTTGAAGGTCAAGGTCAAAGGTCAAGGTCACTTTGTGGTCAATCATGGAGGTCGACGAAACCCTTATTTTTTGAGTAACTTTGATCGGATCGTCTCCAAACTTCATGGGAATCTAGTATATGGTCCGGCGCTCAGCTGATTAGTTTTTGGTGGCGATCGGCCTTGACCTTCATGGTTAGCGCTGGAGATCGAAAATTATTGACCCCAAGGTCAAATGTTGAAACCCTTATTTTTTGAGTAACTTTGATCGAATCGTCTCCAAACTTCATGGGAATCTAGTATATGGTCCGGCGCTCAGCTGATTAGTTTTTGGTGGCGATCGACCTTGACCTTCATGGTTAGCGCTGGAGGTCGAAAATTATTGACCCCAAGGTCAAATGTTGAAATCGTAGGTACCATATCTTCGCATATCTTCGCATGTAACTTCGCATATCAGAGTCCTATAGAGATACCCTTCAGCACACAAAATTTTGAAGGTCAAGGTCAAAGGTCAAGGTCACTTTGTGGTCAATCATTGAGGTCGACGAAACCCTTATTTTTTGAGTAACTTTCATCGGATCGTCTCCAAACTTCATGGGAATCTAGTATATGGTCCGGCGCTCAGCTGATTAGTTTTTGGTGGCGATCGGCCTTGACCTTCATGGTTAGCGCTGGAGGTCGAAAATTATTGACCCCAAGGTCAAATTACGAAACCCTTATTTTTTGAGTAACTTTGATCTTATGATCTCCAAACTTGGTGGGTATATAGGGTGTGGTATGGCGCTCAGTTGATTAGTTTTTGGTGTCGATCGGCCTTGACCTTCAAGGTCATTTTGAAGGTCATTCAATTTTGACCAAAAGGTAAAATTTTCAAGTTTCAGTTACCATATCGAGTAATACCTCATATGAATGCCCTTGATGAGTGCTTCCCAGATCTGTAAACAGTTTGACGCTATGACGTCATTTGATGACGTCATGACGAAAAAACGGAATTTTCATGAAAAAATTATTTCCTCAGTTCTCATCAAAATCTTTCAATATTTCATGTGCGTTGGTCATGAAGACATACTATTCACCATACGAAATTATTAAGGTCAAGGTCAAAGGTCAAGGTCACTTTGCGGTCAATCATGGAGGTCAACGAAACCCTGGCAAGATACGGTTCACCCTGTGGGTGATGTTTTATTTTGTTTTGTTTTTTTGTTTGTGGTTAATCATTTTTTTTTCACGTTTAGATCACTCTGTAGACCACAGTTATTATTGGAAACTCCTGTAACTTCGCATATCAGAGTCCTATAGAGATACCCTTCAGCACACAAAATTTTGAAGGTCAAGGTCAAAGGTCAAGGTCACTTTGCGGTCAATCATGGAGGTCAACGAAACCCTTATTTTTTGAGTAACTTTGATCTTATGATCTCCAAACTTGGTGGGTATATAGGGTGTGGTATGGCGCTCAGCTGATTAGTTTTTGGTGTCGATCGGCCTTGACCTTCAAGGTCATTTTGAAGGTCATTCAATTGGGTCAATCATGGAGGTCAACAAAACCCTTATTTTTTGAGTAACTTTGATCTTATGATCTCCAAACTTGGTGGGTATATAGGGTGTGGTATGGCGCTCAGCTGATTAGTTTTTGGTGTCGATCGACCTTGACCTTCAAGGTCATTTTGAAGGTCATTCAATTTTGACCAAAAGGTAAAATCTTCAAGTTTCAGTTACCATATTTACCACAGTTATTATTGGAAACTCCTGTAACTTCGCATATCAGAGTCATATAGAGATACCCTTCAGCACACAAAATTTTGAAGGTCAAGGTCAAAGGTCAAGGTCACTTTGCGGTCAATCATGGAGGTCAACGAAACCCTTATTTTTTGAGTAACTTTGATCTTATGATCTCCAAACTTGGTGGGTATATAGGGTGTGGTATGGCGCTCAGCTGATTAGTTTTTGGTGTCGATCGGCCTTGACCTTCAAGGTCATTTTGAAGGTCATTCAATTGGGTCAATCATGGAGGTCAACGAAACCCTTATTTTTTGAGTAACTTTGATCTTATGATCTCCAAACTTGGTGGGTATATAGCGTGTGGTATGGCGCTCAGCTGATTAGTTATTGGTGTCGATCGGCCTTGACCTTCAAGGTCATTTTGAAGGTCATTCAATTTTGACCAAAAGGTAAAATTTTCAAGTTTCAGTTACCATATCGAGTAGTACCTCAAATTGAAGCCCTTGTTGAGTGCTTTCCAAACATATAACTAGTTTGACAATGTGACGTCATTTGACGGCGTTATGACGAAAAAACTGCACTTTTCATGTATATTGTATTGCTTTAGTTCGCATTGTTTAGGTCACTCTGTAGAGCACAGTTCCCTTTGGAAACTCTTGTAAGTTCGCATATCAGAGTCTTTTAGAGATAGCCGCTCCAGACATTCCTCAAAGAGTCGCTTCTAGTGGATAGCAGTTCTGTTCACCTCAGTGTGACCTGAAGCAAGTCACTCATGTTCACATTTTGGCAAGATACGGTTCACCCTGTGGGTGATTTTTATCTTGCCAAAACGAAGTTTTTGCAAGATGTATTAGTCAGCTTGTATGTTTGTTTTTTTGTTTGTTTTTTTGTTTTTTTGTTTGTGGTTAATCTTTTTTTTTTCACGTTTAGATCACTCTGTAGACCACAGTTATTATTGGAAACTCCTGTAACTTCGCATATCAGAGTCCTATAGAGATACCCTTCAGCACACAAAATTTTGAAGGTCAAGGTCAAAGGTCAAGGTCACTTTGCGGTCAATCATGGAGGTCAACGAAACCCTTATTTTTTGAGTAACTTTGATCTTATGATCTCCAAACTTGGTGGGTATATAGGGTGTGGTATGGCGCTCAGCTGATTAGTTTTTGGTGTCGATCGGCCTTGACCTTCAAGGTCATTTTGAAGGTCATTCAATTGGGTCAATCATGGAGGTCAACGAAACCCTTATTTTTTGAGTAACTTTGATCTTATGATCTCCAAACTTGGTGGGTATATAGGGTGTGGTATGGCGCTCAGCTGATTAGTTTTTGGTGTCGATCGACCTTGACCTTCAAGGTCATTTTGAAGGTCATTCAATTTTGACCAAAAGGTAAAATTTTCAAGTTTCAGTTACCATATTTACCACAGTTATTATTGGAAACTCCTGTAGCTTCGCATATCAGAGTCCTATAGAGATACCCTTCAGCACACAAAATTTTGAAGGTCAAGGTCAAAGGTCAAGGTCACTTTGCGGTCACTCATGGAGGTCAACGAAACCCTTATTTTTTGAGTAACTTTGATCTTCTGATCTCCAAACTTGGTGGGTATATAGGGTGTGGTATGGCGCTCAGCTGATTAGTTTTTGGTGTCGATCGGCCTTGACCTTCAAGGTCATTTTGAAGGTCATTCAATTGGGTCAATCATGGAGGTCAACGAAACCCTTATTTTTTGAGTAACTTTGATCTTATGATCTCCAAACTTGGTGGGTATATAGCGTGTGGTATGGCGCTCAGCTGATTAGTTTTTGGTGTCGATCGGCCTTGACCTTCAAGGTCATTTTGAAGGTCATTCAATTTTGACCAAAAGGTAAAATTTTCAAGTTTCAGTTACCATATCGAGTAGTACCTCAAATTGAAGCCCTTGTTGAGTGCTTTCCAAACATATAACTAGTTTGACAATGTGACGTCATTTGACGGCGTTATGACGAAAAAACTGCACTTTTCATGTATATTGTATTGCTTTAGTTCGCATTGTTTAGGTCACTCTGTAGAGCACAGTTCCCTTTGGAAACTCTTGTAAGTTCGCATATCAGAGTCTTTTAGAGATAGCCGCTCCAGACATTCCTCAAAGAGTCGCTTCTAGTGGATAGCAGTTCTGTTCACCTCAGTGTGACCTGAAGCAAGTCACTCATGTTCACATTTTGGCAAGATACGGTTCACCCTGTGGGTGATTTTTATTTTTTTGTTTGTTTTTTTGTTTTTTTGTTTGTGGTTAATCATTTTTTTTTCACGTTTAGATCACTCTGTAGACCACAGTTATTATTGGAAACTCCTGTAACTTCGCATATCAGAGTCCTATAGAGATACCCTTCAGCACACAAAATTTTGAAGGTCAAGGTCAAAGGTCAAGGTCACTTTGCGGTCAATCATGGAGGTCAATGAAACCCTTATTTTTTGAGTAACTTTGATCTTATGATCTCCAAACTTGGTGGGTATATAGGGTGTGGTATGGCGCTCAGCTGATTAGTTTTTGGTGTCGATCGGCCTTGACCTTCAAGGTCATTTTGAAGGTCATTCAATTTTGACCAAAAGGTAAAATTTTCAAGTTTCAGTTACCATATCGAGTAGTACCTCAAATTGAAGCCCTTGTTGAGTGCTTTCCAAACATATAACTAGTTTGACAATGTGACGTCATTTGACGGCGTTATGACGAAAAAACTGCACTTTTCATGTATATTGTATTGCTTTAGTTCGCATTGTTTAGGTCACTCTGTAGAGCACAGTTCCCTTTGGAAACTCTTGTAAGTTCGCATATCAGAGTCTTTTAGAGATACCCTTTAGCACACAAAATTATGAAGGTCAAGGTCAAAGGTCAAGGTCACTTTGCGGCCAATCATGGAGGTCAACTAAACCCTTATGTTTGGAGTATTGTTAGTCGAATCAGCTCGAAACTTTACAATATTGTAGTATATGGTCTAGTGCACAGCTGATCAGTTTTTGGTGGCGAACGGCCTTGACGTTCATGGTTAGTGCTGAGGTCGAAAATATATCGAAAATTTTCAGATATTCACCTCAGTGTTCACCTCAGTTCACCTCAGTGTGACCTGAAGCAAGTCACTCATGTTCACATTTTGGCAAGATACGGTTCACCCTGTGGGTGACATATGTTCTTTGTTTTTATTTGTTTGTTTTTTATCTTGCCAAAACGAAGTTTTTGCAAGATGTATTAGTCAGCTTGTATGTTTGTTTTTTTGTTTGTTTTTTTGTTTGTTTTTTTGTTTTTTTGTTTGTGGTTAATCATTTTTTTTCCACGTTTAGATCACTCTGTAGACCACAGTTATTATTGGAAACTCCTGTAACTTCGCAAATCAGAGTCCTATAGAGATACCCTTCAGCACACAAAATTTTGAAGGTCAAGGTCAAAGGTCAAGGTCACTTTGTGGTCAATCATGGAGGTCGACGAAACCCTTATTTTTTGAGTAACTTTGATCGGATCGTCTCCAAACTTCATGGGAATCTAGTATATGGTCCGGCGCTCAGCTGATTAGTTTTTGGTGGCGATCGGCCTTGACCTTCATGGTTAGCGCTGGAGATCGAAAATTATTGACCCCAAGGTCAAATGTTGAAACCCTTATTTTTTGAGTAACTTTGATCGAATCGTCTCCAAACTTCATGGGAATCTAGTATATGGTCCGGCGCTCAGCTGATTAGTTTTTGGTGGCGATCGACCTTGACCTTCATGGTTAGCGCTGGAGGTCGAAAATTATTGACCCCAAGGTCAAATGTTGAAATCGTAGGTACCATATCTTCGCATATCTTCGCATGTAACTTCGCATATCAGAGTCCTATAGAGATACCCTTCAGCACACAAAATTTTGAAGGTCAAGGTCAAAGGTCAAGGTCACTTTGTGGTCAATCATTGAGGTCGACGAAACCCTTATTTTTTGAGTAACTTTCATCGGATCGTCTCCAAACTTCATGGGAATCTAGTATATGGTCCGGCGCTCAGCTGATTAGTTTTTGGTGGCGATCGGCCTTGACCTTCATGGTTAGCGCTGGAGGTCGAAAATTATTGACCCCAAGGTCAAATTACGAAACCCTTATTTTTTGAGTAACTTTGATCTTATGATCTCCAAACTTGGTGGGTATATAGGGTGTGGTATGGCGCTCAGTTGATTAGTTTTTGGTGTCGATCGGCCTTGACCTTCAAGGTCATTTTGAAGGTCATTCAATTTTGACCAAAAGGTAAAATTTTCAAGTTTCAGTTACCATATCGAGTAATACCTCATATGAATGCCCTTGATGAGTGCTTCCCAGATCTGTAAACAGTTTGACGCTATGACGTCATTTGATGACGTCATGACGAAAAAACGGAATTTTCATGAAAAAATTATTTCCTCAGTTCTCATCAAAATCTTTCAATATTTCATGTGCGTTGGTCATGAAGACATACTATTCACCATACGAAATTATTAAGGTCAAGGTCAAAGGTCAAGGTCACTTTGCGGTCAATCATGGAGGTCAACGAAACCCTGGCAAGATACGGTTCACCCTGTGGGTGATGTTTTATTTTGTTTTGTTTTTTTGTTTGTGGTTAATCATTTTTTTTTCACGTTTAGATCACTCTGTAGACCACAGTTATTATTGGAAACTCCTGTAACTTCGCATATCAGAGTCCTATAGAGATACCCTTCAGCACACAAAATTTTGAAGGTCAAGGTCAAAGGTCAAGGTCACTTTGCGGTCAATCATGGAGGTCAACGAAACCCTTATTTTTTGAGTAACTTTGATCTTATGATCTCCAAACTTGGTGGGTATATAGGGTGTGGTATGGCGCTCAGCTGATTAGTTTTTGGTGTCGATCGGCCTTGACCTTCAAGGTCATTTTGAAGGTCATTCAATTGGGTCAATCATGGAGGTCAACAAAACCCTTATTTTTTGAGTAACTTTGATCTTATGATCTCCAAACTTGGTGGGTATATAGGGTGTGGTATGGCGCTCAGCTGATTAGTTTTTGGTGTCGATCGACCTTGACCTTCAAGGTCATTTTGAAGGTCATTCAATTTTGACCAAAAGGTAAAATCTTCAAGTTTCAGTTACCATATTTACCACAGTTATTATTGGAAACTCCTGTAACTTCGCATATCAGAGTCATATAGAGATACCCTTCAGCACACAAAATTTTGAAGGTCAAGGTCAAAGGTCAAGGTCACTTTGCGGTCAATCATGGAGGTCAACGAAACCCTTATTTTTTGAGTAACTTTGATCTTATGATCTCCAAACTTGGTGGGTATATAGGGTGTGGTATGGCGCTCAGCTGATTAGTTTTTGGTGTCGATCGGCCTTGACCTTCAAGGTCAT
Source organism: Myxine glutinosa (assembly GCF_964187855.1). Lineage (NCBI taxonomy): Eukaryota > Metazoa > Chordata > Myxini > Myxiniformes > Myxinidae > Myxine > Myxine glutinosa. Next base: position 77,327,318 of record NC_136270.1, read on the forward strand.
TTTGAAGGTCATTCAATTGGGTCAATCATGGAGGTCAACGAAACCCTTATTTTTTGAGTAACTTTGATCTTATGATCTCCAAACTTGGTGGGTATATAGGGTGTGGTATGGCGCTCAGCTGATTAGTTTTTGGTGTCGATCGGCCTTGACCTTCAAGGTCATTTTGAAGGTCATTCAATTTTGACCAAAAGGTAAAATTTTCAAGTTTCAGTTACCATATCGAGTAGTACCTCAAATTGAAGCCCTTGTTGAGTGCTTTCCAAACATATAACTAGTTTGACAATGTGACGTCATTTGACGGCGTTATGACGAAAAAACTGCACTTTTCATGTATATTGTATTGCTTTAGTTCGCATTGTTTAGGTCACTCTGTAGAGCACAGTTCCCTTTGGAAACTCTTGTAAGTTCGCATATCAGAGTCTTTTAGAGATAGCCGCTCCAGACATTCCTCAAAGAGTCGCTTCTAGTGGATAGCAGTTCTGTTCACCTCAGTGTGACCTGAAGCAAGTCACTCATGTTCACATTTTGGCAAGATACGGTTCACCCTGTGGGTGATTTTTATCTTGCCAAAACGAAGTTTTTGCAAGATGTATTAGTCAGCTTGTATGTTTGTTTTTTTGTTTGTTTTTTTGTTTTTTTGTTTGTGGTTAATCTTTTTTTTTTCACGTTTAGATCACTCTGTAGACCACAGTTATTATTGGAAACTCCTGTAACTTCGCATATCAGAGTCCTATAGAGATACCCTTCAGCACACAAAATTTTGAAGGTCAAGGTCAAAGGTCAAGGTCACTTTGCGGTCAATAATGGAGGTCAACGAAACCCTTATTTTTTGAGTAACTTTGATCTTATGATCTCCAAACTTGGTGGGTATATAGGGTGTGGTATGGCGCTCAGCTGATTAGTTTTTGGTGTCGATCGGCCTTGACCTTCAAGGTCATTTTGAAGGTCATTCAATTGGGTCAATCATGGAGGTCAACGAAACCCTTATTTTTTGAGTAACTTTGATCTTATGATCTCCAAACTTGGTGGGTATATAGGGTGTGGTATGGCGCTCAGCTGATTAGTTTTTGGTGTCGATCGACCTTGACCTTCAAGGTCATTTTGAAGGTCATTCAATTTTGACCAAAAGGTAAAATTTTCAAGTTTCAGTTACCATATTTACCACAGTTATTATTGGAAACTCCTGTAGCTTCGCATATCAGAGTCCTATAGAGATACCCTTCAGCACACAAAATTTTGAAGGTCAAGGTCAAAGGTCAAGGTCACTTTGCGGTCACTCATGGAGGTCAACGAAACCCTTATTTTTTGAGTAACTTTGATCTTATGATCTCCAAACTTGGTGGGTATATAGGGTGTGGTATGGCGCTCAGCTGATTAGTTTTTGGTGTCGATCGGCCTTGACCTTCAAGGTCATTTTGAAGGTCATTCAATTTTGACCAAAAGGTAAAATTTTCAAGTTTCAGTTACCATATCGAGTAGTACCTCAAATTGAAGCCCTTGTTGAGTGCTTTCCAAACATATAACTAGTTTGACAATGTGACGTCATTTGACGGCGTTATGACGAAAAAACTGCACTTTTCATGTATATTGTATTGCTTTAGTTCGCATTGTTTAGGTCACTCTGTAGAGCACAGTTCCCTTTGGAAACTCTTGTAAGTTCGCATATCAGAGTCTTTTAGAGATACCCTTTAGCACACAAAATTATGAAGGTCAAGGTCAAAGGTCAAGGTCACTTTGCGGCCAATCATGGAGGTCGACGAAACACTAATTTTTTGAGTAACTTTGATCGGATCGTCTCCAAACTTCATGGGAATCTAGTATATGGTCCGGCGCTCAGCTGATTAGTTTTTGGTGGCGATCGGCCTTGACCTTCATGGTTAGCGCTGGAGGTCGAAAATTATTGACCCCAAGGTCAAATTTTGAAATCGTAGGTACCATATCGAGTAATACCTCATATGAATGCCCTTGATGAGTGCTTCCCAGATCTGTAAACAGTTTGACGCTATGACGTCATTTGATGACGTCATGACGAAAAAACGGAATTTTCACATTTTGGCAAGATACGGTTCACCCTGTGGGTGACATATGTTTATTTTGTTTTTTGTTTGTGGTTAATTATTTTTTTTTCACGTTTAGATCACTCTGTAGACCACAGTTATTATTGGAAACTCCTGTAACTTCGCATATCAGAGTCCTATAGAGATACCCTTCAGCACACAAAATTTTGAAGGTCAAGGTCAAAGGTCAAGGTCACTTTGCGGTCAATCATGGAGGTCAACGAAACCCTTATTTTTTGAGTAACTTTGATCGGATCGTCTCCAAACTTCATGGGAATCTAGTATATGGTCCGGCGCTCAGCTGATTAGTTTTTGGTGGCGATCGGCCTTGACCTTCATGGTTAGCGCTGGAGGTCGAAAATTATTGACCCCAAGGTCAAATTACGAAACCCTTATTTTTTGAGTAACTTTGATCTTATGATCTCCAATCTTGGTGGGTATATAGGGTGTGGTATGGCGCTCAGTTGATTAGTTTTTGGTGTCGATCGGCCTTGACCTTCAAGGTCATTTTGAAGGTCATTCAATTTTGACCAAAAGGTAAAATTTTCAAGTTTCAGTTACCATATCGAGTAGTACCTCAAATTGAAGCCCTTGTTGAGTGCTTTCCAAACATATAACTAGTTTGACAATGTGACGTCATTTGACGGCGTTATGATGAAAAAACTGCACTTTTCATGTATATTGTATTGCTTTAGTTCGCATTGTTTAGGTCACTCTGTAGAGCACAGTTCCCTTTGGAAACTCTTGTAAGTTCGCATATCAGAGTCTTTTAGAGATACCCTTTAGCACACAAAATTATGAAGGTCAAGGTCAAAGGTCAAGGTCACTTTGCGGCCAATCATGGAGGTCGACGAAACACTAATTTTTTGAGTAACTTTGATCGGATCGTCTCCAAACTTCATGGGAATCTAGTATATGGTCCGGCGCTCAGCTGATTAGTTTTTGGTGGCGATCGGCCTTGACCTTCATGGTTAGCGCTGGAGGTCGAAAATTATTGACCCCAAGGTCAAATTACGAAACCCTTATTTTTTGAGTAACTTTGATCTTATGATCTCCAAACTTGGTGGGTATATAGGGTGTGGTATGGCGCTCAGCTGATTAGTTTTTGGTGTCGATCGACCTTGACCTTCAAGGTCATTTTGAAGGTCATTCAATTTTGACCAAAAGGTAAAATTTTCAAGTTTCAGTTACCATATTTACCACAGTTATTATTGGAAACTCCTGTAGCTTCGCATATCAGAGTCCTATAGAGATACCCTTCAGCACACAAAATTTTGAAGGTCAAGGTCAAAGGTCAAGGTCACTTTGCGGTCACTCATGGAGGTCAACGAAACCCTTATTTTTTGAGTAACTTTGATCTTATGATCTCCAAACTTGGTGGGTATATAGGGTGTGGTATGGCGCTCAGCTGATTAGTTTTTGGTGTCGATCGGACTTGACCTTCAAGGTCATTTTGAAGGTCATTCAATTGGGTCAATCATGGAGGTCAACGAAACCCTTATTTTTTGAGTAACTTTGATCTTATGATCTCCAAACTTGGTGGGTATATAGCGTGTGGTATGGCGCTCAGCTGATTAGTTTTTGGTGTCGATCGGCCTTGACCTTCAAGGTCATTTTGAAGGTCATTCAATTTTGACCAAAAGGTAAAATTTTCAAGTTTCAGTTACCATATCGAGTAGTACCTCAAATTGAAGCCCTTGTTGAGTGCTTTCCAAACATATAACTAGTTTGACAATGTGACGTCATTTGACGGCGTTATGACGAAAAAACTGCACTTTTCATGTATATTGTATTGCTTTAGTTCGCATTGTTTAGGTCACTCTGTAGAGCACAGTTCCCTTTGGAAACTCTTGTAAGTTCGCATATCAGAGTCTTTTAGAGATAGCCGCTCCAGACATTCCTCAAAGAGTCGCTTCTAGTGGATAGCAGTTCTGTTCACCTCAGTGTGACCTGAAGCAAGTCACTCATGTTCACATTTTGGCAAGATACGGTTCACCCTGTGGGTGATTTTTATTTTTTTGTTTGTTTTTTTGTTTTTTTGTTTGTGGTTAATCATTTTTTTTTCACGTTTAGATCACTCTGTAGACCACAGTTATTATTGGAAACTCCTGTAACTTCGCATATCAGAGTCCTATAGAGATACCCTTCAGCACACAAAATTTTGAAGGTCAAGGTCAAAGGTCAAGGTCACTTTGCGGTCAATCATGGAGGTCAACGAAACCCTTATTTTTTGAGTAACTTTGATCTTATGATCTCCAAACTTGGTGGGTATATAGGGTGTGGTATGGCGCTCAGCTGATTAGTTTTTGGTGTCGATCGGCCTTGACCTTCAAGGTCATTTTGAAGGTCATTCAATTTTGACCAAAAGGTAAAATTTTCAAGTTTCAGTTACCATATCGAGTAGTACCTCAAATTGAAGCCCTTGTTGAGTGCTTTCCAAACATATAACTAGTTTGACAATGTGACGTCATTTGACGGCGTTATGACGAAAAAACTGCACTTTTCATGTATATTGTATTGCTTTAGTTCGCATTGTTTAGGTCACTCTGTAGAGCACAGTTCCCTTTGGAAACTCTTGTAAGTTCGCATATCAGAGTCTTTTAGAGATACCCTTTAGCACACAAAATTATGAAGGTCAAGGTCAAAGGTCAAGGTCACTTTGCGGCCAATCATGGAGGTCGACGAAACACTAATTTTTTGAGTAACTTTGATCGGATCGTCTCCAAACTTCATGGGAATCTAGTATATGGTCCGGCGCTCAGCTGATTAGTTTTTGGTGGCGATCGGCCTTGACCTTCATGGTTAGCGCTGGAGGTCGAAAATTATTGACCCCAAGGTCAAATTTTGAAATCGTAGGTACCATATCGAGTAATACCTCATATGAATGCCCTTGATGAGTGCTTCCCAGATCTGTAAACAGTTTGACGCTATGACGTCATTTGATGACGTCATGACGAAAAAACGGAATTTCACACATTTTGGCAAGATACGGTTCACCCTGTGGGTGACATATGTTTATTTGTTTTTTTGTTTGTGGTTAATCATTTTTTTTCACGTTTAGATCACTCTGTAGACCACAGTTATTATTGGAAACTCCTGTAACTTCGCATATCAGAGTCCTATAGAGATACCCTTCAGCACACAAAATTTTGAAGGTCAAGGTCAAAGGTCAAGGTCACTTTGTGGTCAATCATGGAGGTCGACGAAACACTAATTTTTTGAGTAACTTTGATCGGATCGTCTCCAAACTTCATGGGAATCTAGTATATGGTCCGGCGCTCAGCTGATTAGTTTTTGGTGGCGATCAGCCTTGACCTTCATGGTTAGCGCTGGAGGTCGAAAATTATTGACCCCAAGGTCAAATTTTGAAATCGTAGGTACCATATCGAGTAATACCTCATATGAATGCGCTTGATGAGTGCTTCCCAGATCTGTAAACAGTTTGACGCTATGACGTCATTTGATGACGTCATGACGAAAAAACGGAATTTTCACATTTTGGCAAGATACGGTTCACCCTGTGGGTGACATATTTATCTTGCCAAAACGAAGTTTTTGCAAGATGTATTAGTCAGCTTGTTTCACGTTTAGATCACTCTGTAGACCACAGTTATTATTGGAAACTCCTGTAACTTCGCATATCAGAGTCCTATAGAGATACCCTTCAGCACACAAAATTTTGAAGGTCAAGGTCAAAGGTCAAGGTCACTTTGCGGTCAATCATGGAGGTCAACGAAACCCTTATTTTTTGAGTAACTTTGATCGGATCGTCTCCAAACTTCATGGGAATCTAGTATATGGTCCGGCGCTCAGCTGATTCGTTTTTGGTGGCGATCGGCCTTGACCTTCATGGTTAGCGCTGGAGGTCGAAAATTATTGACCCCAAGGTCAAATTTTGAAATCGTAGGTACCATATCGAGTAATACCTCATATGAATGCCCTTGATGAGTGCTTCCCAGATCTGTAAACAGTTTGACGCTATGACGTCATTTGATGACGTCATGACGAAAAAACGGAATTTTCATGAAAAAATTATTTCCTCAGTTCTCATCAAAATCTTTCAATATTTCATGTGCGTTGGTCATGAAGACATACTATTCACCATACGAAATTATTAAGGTCAAGGTCAAATGGCAAGATACAGTTCACCCTGTGGGTGACATATGTTTATTATCTTGCCAAAACGAAGTTTTTGCAAGATGTATCAGTCAGCTTGTATGTTTGTTTGTTTGTTTTTATCTTGCCAAAACGAAGTTTTTGCAAGATGTATTAGTCAGCTTGTATGTTTGTTTGTTTTTTTGTTTGTGGTTAATCATTTTTTTTTCACGTTTAGATCACTCTGTAGACCACAGTTATTATTGGAAACTCCTGTAACTTCGCATATCAGAGTCCTATAGAGATACCCTTCAGCACACAAAATTTTGAAGGTCAAGGTCAAAGGTCAAGGTCACTTTGTGGTCAATCATGGAGGTCGACGAAACACTAATTTTTTGAGTAACTTTGATCGGATCGTCTCCAAACTTCATGGGAATCTAGTATATGGTCCGGCGCTCAGCTGATTAGTTTTTGGTGGCGATCGGCCTTGACCTTCATGGTTAGCGCTGGAGGTCGAAAATTATTGACCCCAAGGTCAAATTTTGAAATCGTAGGTACCATATCGAGTAATACCTCATATGAATGCCCTTGATGAGTGCTTCCCAGATCTGTAAACAGTTTGACGCTATGACGTCATTTGATGACGTCATGACGAAAAAACGGAATTTTCACATTTTGGCAAGATACAGTTCACCCTGTGGGTGACATATGTTCATTTGTTTTTTTGTTTGTGGTTAATCATTTTTTTTCACGTTTAGATCACTCTGTAGACCACAGTTATTATTGGAAACTCCTGTAACTTCGCATATCAGAGTCCTATAGAGATACCCTTCAGCACACAAAATTTTGAAGGTCAAGGTCAAAGGTCAAGGTCACTTTGTGGTCAATCATGGAGGTCGACGAAACCCTTATTTTTTGAGTAACTTTGATCGGATCGTCTCCAAACTTCCTGGGAATCTAGTATATGGTCCGGCGCTCAGCTGATTAGTTTTTGGTGGCGATCGGCCTTGACCTTCATGGTTAGCGCTGGAGGTCGAAAATTATTGACCCCAAGGTCAAATGTTGAAACCCTTATTTTTTGAGTAACTTTGATCGGATCGTCTCCAAACTTCATGGGAATCTAGTATATGGTCCGGCGCTCAGCTGATTAGTTTTTGGTGGCGATCGGCCTTGACCTTCATGGTTAGCGCTGGAGGTCGAAAATTATTGACCCCAAGGTCAAATGTTGAAATCGTAGGTACCATATCTTCGCATATCTTCGCATGTAACTTCGCATATCAGAGTCCTATAGAGATACCCTTCAGCACACAAAATTTTGAAGGTCAAGGTCAAAGGTCAAGGTCACTTTGTGGTCAATCATGGAGGTCGACGAAACCCTTATTTTTTGAGTAACTTTGATCGGATCGTCTCCAAACTTCATGGGAATCTAGTATATGGTCCGGCGCTCAGCTGATTAGTTTTTGGTGGCGATCGGCCTTGACCTTCATGGTTAGCGCTGGAGGTCGAAAATTATTGACCCCAAGGTCAAATGTTGAAATCCTTATTTTTTGAGTAACTTTGATCGGATCGTCTCCAAACTTCATGGGAATCTAGTATATGGTCCGGCGCTCAGCTGATTAGTTTTTGGTGGCGATCGGCCTTGACCTTCATGGTTAGCGCTGGAGGTCGAGAATTATTGACCCCAAGGTCAAATTTTGAAATCGTAGGTACCATATCGAGTAATACCTCATATGAATGCCCTTGATGAGTGCTTCCCAGATCTGTAAACAGTTTGACGCTATGACGTCATTTGATGACGTCATGACGAAAAAACGGAATTTTCATGAAAAAATTATTTCCTCAGTTCTCATCAAAATCTTTCAATATTTCATGTGTGTTGGTCATGAAGACATACTATTCACCATACGAAATTATGAAGGTCAAGGTCAAATGGCAAGATACGGTTCACCCTGTGGGTGACATATGTTCATTTGTTTGTTTTTATCTTGCCAAAACGAAGTTTTTGCAAGATGTATTAGTCAGCTTGTATGTTTGTTTTTTTGTTTGTTTTTTTGTTTGTTTTTTTTGTTTTTTTGTTTGTGGTTAATCATTTTTTTTCCACGTTTAGATCACTCTGTAGACCACAGTTATTATTGGAAACTCCTGTAACTTCGCATATCAGAGTCCTATAGAGATACCCTTCAGCACACAAAATTTTGAAGGTCAAGGTCAAAGGTCAAGGTCACTTTGTGGTCAATCATGGAGGTCGACGAAACCCTTATTTTTTGAGTAACTTTGATCGGATCGTCTCCAAACTTCATGGGAATCTAGTATATGGTCCGGCGCTCAGCTGATTAGTTTTTGGTGGCGATCGGCCTTGACCTTCATGGTTAGCGCTGGAGGTCGAAAATTATTGACCCCAAGGTCAAATGTTGAAACCCTTATTTTTTGAGTAACTTTGATCGAATCGTCTCCAAACTTCATGGGAATCTAGTATATGGTCCGGCGCTCAGCTGATTAGTTTTTGGTGGCGATCGACCTTGACCTTCATGGTTAGCGCTGGAGGTCGAAAATTATTGACCCCAAGGTCAAATGTTGAAATCGTAGGTACCATATCTTCGCATATCTTCGCATGTAACTTCGCATATCAGAGTCCTATAGAGATACCCTTCAGCACACAAAATTTTGAAGGTCAAGGTCAAAGGTCAAGGTCACTTTGTGGTCAATCATTGAGGTCGACGAAACCCTTATTTTTTGAGTAACTTTCATCGGATCGTCTCCAAACTTCATGGGAATCTAGTATATGGTCCGGCGCACAGCTGATTAGTTTTTGGTGGCGATCGGCCTTGACCTTCATGGTTAGCGCTGGAGGTCGAAAATTATTGACCCCAAGGTCAAATTACGAAACCCTTATTTTTTGAGTAACTTTGATCTTATGATCTCCAAACTTGGTGGGTATATAGGGTGTGGTATGGCGCTCAGTTGATTAGTTTTTGGTGTCGATCGGCCTTGACCTTCAAGGTCATTTTGAAGGTCATTCAATTTTGACCAAAAGGTAAAATTTTCAAGTTTCAGTTACCATATCGAGTAATACCTCATATGAATGCCCTTGATGAGTGCTTCCCAGATCTGTAAACAGTTTGACGCTATGACGTCATTTGATGACGTCATGACGAAAAAACGGAATTTTCATGAAAAAATTATTTCCTCAGTTCTCATCAAAATCTTTCAATATTTCATGTGCGTTGGTCATGAAGACATACTATTCACCATACGAAATTATTAAGGTCAAGGTCAAAGGTCAAGGTCACTTTGCGGTCAATCATGGAGGTCAACGAAACCCTGGCAAGATACGGTTCACCCTGTGGGTGATGTTTTATTTTGTTTTGTTTTTTTGTTTGTGGTTAATCATTTTTTTTTCACGTTTAGATCACTCTGTAGACCACAGTTATTATTGGAAACTCCTGTAACTTCGCATATCAGAGTCCTATAGAGATACCCTTCAGCACACAAAATTTTGAAGGTCAAGGTCAAAGGTCAAGGTCACTTTGCGGTCAATCATGGAGGTCAACGAAACCCTTATTTTTTGAGTAACTTTGATCTTATGATCTCCAAACTTGGTGGGTATATAGGGTGTGGTATGGCGCTCAGCTGATTAGTTTTTGGTGTCGATCGGCCTTGACCTTCAAGGTCATTTTGAAGGTCATTCAATTGGGTCAATCATGGAGGTCAACAAAACCCTTATTTTTTGAGTAACTTTGATCTTATGATCTCCAAACTTGGTGGGTATATAGGGTGTGGTATGGCGCTCAGCTGATTAGTTTTTGGTGTCGATCGACCTTGACCTTCAAGGTCATTTTGAAGGTCATTCAATTTTGACCAAAAGGTAAAATCTTCAAGTTTCAGTTACCATATTTACCACAGTTATTATTGGAAACTCCTGTAACTTCGCATATCAGAGTCATATAGAGATACCCTTCAGCACACAAAATTTTGAAGGTCAAGGTCAAAGGTCAAGGTCACTTTGCGGTCAATCATGGAGGTCAACGAAACCCTTATTTTTTGAGTAACTTTGATCTTATGATCTCCAAACTTGGTGGGTATATAGGGTGTGGTATGGCGCTCAGCTGATTAGTTTTTGGTGTCGATCGGCCTTGACCTTCAAGGTCATTTTGAAGGTCATTCAATTGGGTCAATCATGGAGGTCAACGAAACCCTTATTTTTTGAGTAACTTTGATCTTATGATCTCCAAACTTGGTGGGTATATAGGGTGTGGTATGGCGCTCAGCTGATTAGTTTTTGGTGTCGATCGGCCTTGACCTTCAAGGTCATTTTGAAGGTCATTCAATTTTGACCAAAAGGTAAAATTTTCAAGTTTCAGTTACCATATCGAGTAGTACCTCAAATTGAAGCCCTTGTTGAGTGCTTTCCAAACATATAACTAGTTTGACAATGTGACGTCATTTGACGGCGTTATGACGAAAAAACTGCACTTTTCATGTATATTGTATTGCTTTAGTTCGCATTGTTTAGGTCACTCTGTAGAGCACAGTTCCCTTTGGAAACTCTTGTAAGTTCGCATATCAGAGTCTTTTAGAGATAGCCGCTCCAGACATTCCTCAAAGAGTCGCTTCTAGTGGATAGCAGTTCTGTTCACCTCAGTGTGACCTGAAGCAAGTCACTCATGTTCACATTTTGGCAAGATACGGTTCACCCTGTGGGTGATTTTTATCTTGCCAAAACGAAGTTTTTGCAAGATGTATTAGTCAGCTTGTATGTTTGTTTTTTTGTTTGTTATCTTGCCAAAACGAAGTTTTTGCAAGATGTATTAGTCAGCTTGTATGTTTGTTTTTTTGTTTGTTTTTTTGTTTGTTTTTTTGTTTTTTTGTTTGTGGTTAATCATTTTTTTTCCACGTTTAGATCACTCTGTAGACCACAGTTATTATTGGAAACTCCTGTAACTTCGCAAATCAGAGTCCTATAGAGATACCCTTCAGCACACAAAATTTTGAAGGTCAAGGTCAAAGGTCAAGGTCACTTTGTGGTCAATCATGGAGGTCGACGAAACCCTTATTTTTTGAGTAACTTTGATCGGATCGTCTCCAAACTTCATGGGAATCTAGTATATGGTCCGGCGCTCAGCTGATTAGTTTTTGGTGGCGATCGGCCTTGACCTTCATGGTTAGCGCTGGAGATCGAAAATTATTGACCCCAAGGTCAAATGTTGAAACCCTTATTTTTTGAGTAACTTTGATCGAATCGTCTCCAAACTTCATGGGAATCTAGTATATGGTCCGGCGCTCAGCTGATTAGTTTTTGGTGGCGATCGACCTTGACCTTCATGGTTAGCGCTGGAGGTCGAAAATTATTGACCCCAAGGTCAAATGTTGAAATCGTAGGTACCATATCTTCGCATATCTTCGCATGTAACTTCGCACATCAGAGTCCTATAGAGATACCCTTCAGCACACAAAATTTTGAAGGTCAAGGTCAAAGGTCAAGGTCACTTTGTGGTCAATCATTGAGGTCGACGAAACCCTTATTTTTTGAGTAACTTTCATCGGATCGTCTCCAAACTTCATGGGAATCTAGTATATGGTCCGGCGCTCAGCTGATTAGTTTTTGGTGGCGATCGGCCTTGACCTTCATGGTTAGCGCTGGAGGTCGAAAATTATTGACCCCAAGGTCAAATTACGAAACCCTTATTTTTTGAGTAACTTTGATCTTATGATCTCCAAACTTGGTGGGTATATAGGGTGTGGTATGGCGCTCAGTTGATTAGTTTTTGGTGTCGATCGGCCTTGACCTTCAAGGTCATTTTGAAGGTCATTCAATTTTGACCAAAAGGTAAAATTTTCAAGTTTCAGTTACCATATCGAGTAATACCTCATATGAATGCCCTTGATGAGTGCTTCCCAGATCTGTAAACAGTTTGACGCTATGACGTCATTTGATGACGTCATGACGAAAAAACGGAATTTTCATGAAAAAATTATTTCCTCAGTTCTCATCAAAATCTTTCAATATTTCATGTGCGTTGGTCATGAAGACATACTATTCACCATACGAAATTATTAAGGTCAAGGTCAAAGGTCAAGGTCACTTTGCGGTCAATCATGGAGGTCAACGAAACCCTGGCAAGATACGGTTCACCCTGTGGGTGATGTTTTATTTTTTTGTTTTTTTGTTTGTGGTTAATCTTTTTTTTTTCACGTTTAGATCACTCTGTAGACCACAGTTATTATTGGAAACTCCTGTAACTTCGCATATCAGAGTCCTATAGAGATACCCTTCAGCACACAAAATTTTGAAGGTCAAGGTCAAAGGTCAAGGTCACTTTGCGGTCAATCATGGAGGTCAACGAAACCCTTATTTTTTGAGTAACTTTGATCTTATGATCTCCAAACTTGGTGGGTATATAGGGTGTGGTATGGCGCTCAGCTGATTAGTTTTTGGTGTCGATCGGCCTTGACCTTCAAGGTCATTTTTAAGGTCATTCAATTGGGTCAATCATGGAGGTCAACAAAACCCTTATTTTTTGAGTAACTTTGATCTTATGATCTCCAAACTTGGTGGGTATATAGGGTGTGGTATGGCGCTCAGCTGATTAGTTTTTGGTGTCGATCGACCTTGACCTTCAAGGTCATTTTGAAGGTCATTCAATTTTGACCAAAAGGTAAAATCTTCAAGTTTCAGTTACCATATTTACCACAGTTATTATTGGAAACTCCTGTAACTTCGCATATCAGAGTCATATAGAGATACCCTTCAGCACACAAAATTTTGAAGGTCAAGGTCAAAGGTCAAGGTCACTTTGCGGTCAATCATGGAGGTCAACGAAACCCTTATTTTTTGAGTAACTTTGATCTTATGATCTCCAAACTTGGTGGGTATATAGGGTGTGGTATGGCGCTCAGCTGATTAGTTTTTGGTGTCGATCGGCCTTGACCTTCAAGGTCATTTTGAAGGTCATTCAATTGGGTCAATCATGGAGGTCAACGAAACCCTTATTTTTTGAGTAACTTTGATCTTATGATCTCCAAACTTGGTGGGTATATAGGGTGTGGTATGGCGCTCAGCTGATTAGTTTTTGGTGTCGATCGGCCTTGACCTTCAAGGTCATTTTGAAGGTCATTCAATTTTGACCAAAAGGTAAAATTTTCAAGTTTCAGTTACCATATCGAGTAGTACCTCAAATTGAAGCCCTTGTTGAGTGCTTTCCAAACATATAACTAGTTTGACAATGTGACGTCATTTGACGGCGTTATGACGAAAAAACTGCACTTTTCATGTATATTGTATTGCTTTAGTTCGCATTGTTTAGGTCACTCTGTAGAGCACAGTTCCCTTTGGAAACTCTTGTAAGTTCGCATATCAGAGTCTTTTAGAGATAGCCGCTCCAGACATTCCTCAAAGAGTCGCTTCTAGTGGATAGCAGTTCTGTTCACCTCAGTGTGACCTGAAGCAAGTCACTCATGTTCACATTTTGGCAAGATACGGTTCACCCTGTGGGTGATTTTTATCTTGCCAAAACGAAGTTTTTGCAAGATGTATTAGTCAGCTTGTATGTTTGTTTTTTTGTTTGTTATCTTGCCAAAACGAAGTTTTTGCAAGATGTATTAGTCAGCTTGTATGTTTGTTTTTTTGTTTGTTTTTTTGTTTGTTTTTTTGTTTTTTTGTTTGTGGTTAATCATTTTTTTTCCACGTTTAGATCACTCTGTAGACCACAGTTATTATTGGAAACTCCTGTAACTTCGCAAATCAGAGTCCTATAGAGATACCCTTCAGCACACAAAATTTTGAAGGTCAAGGTCAAAGGTCAAGGTCACTTTGTGGTCAATCATGGAGGTCGACGAAACCCTTATTTTTTGAGTAACTTTGATCGGATCGTCTCCAAACTTCATGGGAATCTAGTATATGGTCCGGCGCTCAGCTGATTAGTTTTTGGTGGCGATCGGCCTTGACCTTCATGGTTAGCGCTGGAGATCGAAAATTATTGACCCCAAGGTCAAATGTTGAAACCCTTATTTTTTGAGTAACTTTGATCGAATCGTCTCCAAACTTCATGGGAATCTAGTATATGGTCCGGCGCTCAGCTGATTAGTTTTTGGTGGCGATCGACCTTGACCTTCATGGTTAGCGCTGGAGGTCGAAAATTATTGACCCCAAGGTCAAATGTTGAAATCGTAGGTACCATATCTTCGCATATCTTCGCATGTAACTTCGCACATCAGAGTCCTATAGAGATACCCTTCAGCACACAAAATTTTGAAGGTCAAGGTCAAAGGTCAAGGTCACTTTGTGGTCAATCATTGAGGTCGACGAAACCCTTATTTTTTGAGTAACTTTCATCGGATCGTCTCCAAACTTCATGGGAATCTAGTATATGGTCCGGCGCTCAGCTGATTAGTTTTTGGTGGCGATCGGCCTTGACCTTCATGGTTAGCGCTGGAGGTCGAAAATTATTGACCCCAAGGTCAAATTACGAAACCCTTATTTTTTGAGTAACTTTGATCTTATGATCTCCAAACTTGGTGGGTATATAGGGTGTGGTATGGCGCTCAGTTGATTAGTTTTTGGTGTCGATCGGCCTTGACCTTCAAGGTCATTTTGAAGGTCATTCAATTTTGACCAAAAGGTAAAATTTTCAAGTTTCAGTTACCATATCGAGTAATACCTCATATGAATGCCCTTGATGAGTGCTTCCCAGATCTGTAAACAGTTTGACGCTATGACGTCATTTGATGACGTCATGACGAAAAAACGGAATTTTCATGAAAAAATTATTTCCTCAGTTCTCATCAAAATCTTTCAATATTTCATGTGCGTTGGTCATGAAGACATACTATTCACCATACGAAATTATTAAGGTCAAGGTCAAAGGTCAAGGTCACTTTGCGGTCAATCATGGAGGTCAACGAAACCCTGGCAAGATACGGTTCACCCTGTGGGTGATGTTTTATTTTTTTGTTTTTTTGTTTGTGGTTAATCTTTTTTTTTTCACGTTTAGATCACTCTGTAGACCACAGTTATTATTGGAAACTCCTGTAACTTCGCATATCAGAGTCCTATAGAGATACCCTTCAGCACACAAAATTTTGAAGGTCAAGGTCAAAGGTCAAGGTCACTTTGCGGTCAATCATGGAGGTCAACGAAACCCTTATTTTTTGAGTAACTTTGATCTTATGATCTCCAAACTTGGTGGGTATATAGGGTGTGGTATGGCGCTCAGCTGATTAGTTTTTGGTGTCGATCGGCCTTGACCTTCAAGGTCATTTTGAAGGTCATTCAATTGGGTCAATCATGGAGGTCAACAAAACCCTTATTTTTTGAGTAACTTTGATCTTATGATCTCCAAACTTGGTGGGTATATAGGGTGTGGTATGGCGCTCAGCTGATTAGTTTTTGGTGTCGATCGACCTTGACCTTCAAGGTCATTTTGAAGGTCATTCAATTTTGACCAAAAGGTAAAATCTTCAAGTTTCAGTTACCATATTTACCACAGTTATTATTGGAAACTCCTGTAACTTCGCATATCAGAGTCATATAGAGATACCCTTCAGCACACAAAATTTTGAAGGTCAAGGTCAAAGGTCAAGGTCACTTTGCGGTCAATCATGGAGGTCAACGAAACCCTTATTTTTTGAGTAACTTTGATCTTATGATCTCCAAACTTGGTGGGTATATAGGGTGTGGTATGGCGCTCAGCTGATTAGTTTTTGGTGTCGATCGGCCTTGACCTTCAAGGTCATTTTGAAGGTCATTCAATTGGGTCAATCATGGAGGTCAACGAAACCCTTATTTTTTGAGTAACTTTGATCTTATGATCTCCAAACTTGGTGGGTATATAGGGTGTGGTATGGCGCTCAGCTGATTAGTTTTTGGTGTCGATCGGCCTTGACCTTCAAGGTCATTTTGAAGGTCATTCAATTTTGACCAAAAGGTAAAATTTTCAAGTTTCAGTTACCATATCGAGTAGTACCTCAAATTGAAGCCCTTGTTGAGTGCTTTCCAAACATATAACTAGTTTGACAATGTGACGTCATTTGACGGCGTTATGACGAAAAAACTGCACTTTTCATGTATATTGTATTGCTTTAGTTCGCATTGTTTAGGTCACTCTGTAGAGCACAGTTCCCTTTGGAAACTCTTGTAAGTTCGCATATCAGAGTCTTTTAGAGATAGCCGCTCCAGACATTCCTCAAAGAGTCGCTTCTAGTGGATAGCAGTTCTGTTCACCTCAGTGTGACCTGAAGCAAGTCACTCATGTTCACATTTTGGCAAGATACGGTTCACCCTGTGGGTGATTTTTATCTTGCCAAAACGAAGTTTTTGCAAGATGTATTAGTCAGCTTGTATGTTTGTTTTTTTGTTTGTTTTTTTGTTTTTTTGTTTGTGGTTAATCTTTTTTTTTTCACGTTTAGATCACTCTGTAGACCACAGTTATTATTGGAAACTCCTGTAACTTCGCATATCAGAGTCCTATAGAGATACCCTTCAGCACACAAAATTTTGAAGGTCAAGGTCAAAGGTCAAGGTCACTTTGCGGTCAATCATGGAGGTCAACGAAACCCTTATTTTTTGAGTAACTTTGATCTTATGATCTCCAAACTTGGTGGGTATATAGGGTGTGGTATGGCGCTCAGCTGATTAGTTTTTGGTGTCGATCGGCCTTGACCTTCAAGGTCATTTTGAAGGTCATTCAATTGGGTCAATCATGGAGGTCAACGAAACCCTTATTTTTTGAGTAACTTTGATCTTATGATCTCCAAACTTGGTGGGTATATAGGGTTTGGTATGGCGCTCAGCTGATTAGTTTTTGGTGTCGATCGACCTTGACCTTCAAGGTCATTTTGAAGGTCATTCAATTTTGACCAAAAGGTAAAATTTTCAAGTTTCAGTTACCATATTTACCACAGTTATTATTGGAAACTCCTGTAGCTTCGCATATCAGAGTCCTATAGAGATACCCTTCAGCACACAAAATTTTGAAGGTCAAGGTCAAAGGTCAAGGTCACTTTGCGGTCACTCATGGAGGTCAACGAAACCCTTATTTTTTGAGTAACTTTGATCTTATGATCTCCAAACTTGGTGGGTATATAGGGTGTGGTATGGCGCTCAGCTGATTAGTTTTTGGTGTCGATCGGCCTTGACCTTCAAGGTCATTTTGAAGGTCATTCAATTGGGTCAATCATGGAGGTCAACGAAACCCTTATTTTTTGAGTAACTTTGATCTTATGATCTCCAAACTTGGTGGGTATATAGCGTGTGGTATGGCGCTCAGCTGATTAGTTTTTGGTGTCGATCGGCCTTGACCTTCAAGGTCATTTTGAAGGTCATTCAATTGGGTCAATCATGGAGGTCAACGAAACCCTTATTTTTTGAGTAACTTTGATCTTATGATCTCCAAACTTGGTGGGTATATAGGGTGTGGTATGGCGCTCAGCTGATTAGTTTTTGGTGTCGATCGACCTTGACCTTCAAGGTCATTTTGAAAGTCATTCAATTTTGACCAAAAGGTAAAATTTTCAAGTTTCAGTTACCATATTTACCACAGTTATTATTGGAAACTCCTGTAGCTTCGCATATCAGAGTCCTATAGAGATACCCTTCAGCACACAAAATTTTGAAGGTCAAGGTCAAAGGTCAAGGTCACTTTGCGGTCACTCATGGAGGTCAACGAAACCCTTATTTTTTGAGTAACTTTGATCTTATGATCTCCAAACTTGGTGGGTATATAGGGTGTGGTATGGCGCTCAGCTGATTAGTTTTTGGTGTCGATCGGCCTTGACCTTCAAGGTCATTTTGAAGGTCATTCAATTGGGTCAATCATGGAGGTCAACGAAACCCTTATTTTTTGAGTAACTTTGATCTTATGATCTCCAAACTTGGTGGGTATATAGCGTGTGGTATGGCGCTCAGCTGATTAGTTTTTGGTGTCGATCGGCCTTGACCTTCAAGGTCATTTTGAAGGTCATTCAATTTTGACCAAAAGGTAAAATTTTCAAGTTTCAGTTACCATATCGAGTAGTACCTCAAATTGAAGCCCTTGTTGAGTGCTTTCCAAACATATAACTAGTTTGACAATGTGACGTCATTTGACGGCGTTATGACGAAAAAACTGCACTTTTCATGTATATTGTATTGCTTTAGTTCGCATTGTTTAGGTCACTCTGTAGAGCACAGTTCCCTTTGGAAACTCTTGTAAGTTCGCATATCAGAGTCTTTTAGAGATACCCTTTAGCACACAAAATTATGAAGGTCAAGGTCAAAGGTCAAGGTCACTTTGCGGCCAATCATGGAGGTCGACGAAACACTAATTTTTTGAGTAACTTTGATCGGATCGTCTCCAAACTTCATGGGAATCTAGTATATGGTCCGGCGCTCAGCTGATTAGTTTTTGGTGGCGATCGGCCTTGACCTTCATGGTTAGCGCTGGAGGTCGAAAATTATTGACCCCAAGGTCAAATTTTGAAATCGTAGGTACCATATCGAGTAATACCTCATATGAATGCCCTTGATGAGTGCTTCCCAGATCTGTAAACAGTTTGACGCTATGACGTCATTTGATGACGTCATGACGAAAAAACGGAATTTTCACATTTTGGCAAGATACGGTTCACCCTGTGGGTGACATATGTTTATTTGTTTTTTTGTTTGTGGTTAATCATTTTTTTTCACGTTTAGATCACTCTGTAGACCACAGTTATTATTGGAAACTCCTGTAACTTCGCATATCAGAGTCCTATAGAGATACCCTTCAGCACACAAAATTTTGAAGGTCAAGGTCAAAGGTCAAGGTCACTTTGTGGTCAATCATGGAGGTCGACGAAACACTAATTTTTTGAGTAACTTTGATCGGATCGTCTCCAAACTTCATGGGAATCTAGTATATGGTCCGGCGCTCAGCTGATTAGTTTTTGGTGGCGATCGGCCTTGACCTTCATGGTTAACGCTGGAGGTCGAAAATTATTGACCCCAAGGTCAAATTTTGAAATCGTAGGTACCATATCGAGTAATACCTCATATGAATGCCCTTGATGAGTGCTTCCCAGATCTGTAAACAGTTTGACGCTATGACGTCATTTGATGACGTCATGACGAAAAAACGGAATTTTCACATTTTGGCAAGATACGGTTCACCCTGTGGGTGACATATTTATCTTGCCAAAACTAAGTTTTTGCAAGATGTATTAGTCAGCTTGTTTCACGTTTAGATCACTCTGTAGACCACAGTTATTATTGGAAACTCCTGTAACTTCGCATATCAGAGTCCTATAGAGATACCCTTCAGCACACAAAATTTTGAAGGTCAAGGTCAAAGGTCAAGGTCACTTTGCGGTCAATCATGGAGGTCAACGAAACCCTTATTTTTTGAGTAACTTTGATCGGATCGTCTCCAAACTTCATGGGAATCTAGTATATGGTCCGGCGCTCAGCTGATTAGTTTTTGGTGGCGATCGGCCTTGACCTTCATGGTTAGCGCTGGAGGTCGAAAATTATTGACCCCAAGGTCAAATTTTGAAATCGTAGGTACCATATCGAGTAATACCTCATATGAATGCCCTTGATGAGTGCTTCCCAGATCTGTAAACAGTTTGACGCTATGACGTCATTTGATGACGTCATGACGAAAAAACGGAATTTTCATGAAAAAATTATTTCCTCAGTTCTCATCAAAATCTTTCAATATTTCATGTGCGTTGGTCATGAAGACATACTATTCACCATACTAAATTATTAAGGTCAAGGTCAAAGGTCAAGGTCACTTTGCGAAGTGAAGCTTTAGACATTTATAGGTCAAGGTCAAGCTTTAGACATTATATAAATGACGTCATTTGGTGACGTTATAAGGCAAACACGTATTTTTCAAGGTCACTCTCTAGAACGATTATCATCGGAATATCTCGTGGGCAGACATTCCTCAAAGAGTCGCTTCTAGTGGATAGCAGTTCTGTTCACCTCAGTGTGACCTGAAGCAAGTCACTCATGTTCACATTTTGGCAAGATACGGTTCACCCTGTGGGTGACATATGTTTATTGTTTGTGGTTAATCATTTTTTTTTTACGTTTAGATCACTCTGTAGACCACAGTTATTATTGGAAACTCCTGTAACTTCGCATATCAGAGTCCTATAGAGATACCCTTCAGCACACAAAATTTTGAAGGTCAAGGTCAAAGGTCAAGGTCACTTTGCGGTCAATCATGGAGGTCAACGAAACCCTTATTTTTTGAGTAACTTTGATCGGATCGTCTCCAAACTTCATGGGAATCTAGTATATGGTCCGGCGCTCAGCTGATTAGTTTTTGGTGGCGATCGGCCTTGACCTTCATGGTTAGCGCTGGAGGTCGAAAATTATTGACCCCAAGGTCAAATTTTGAAATCGTAGGTACCATATCGAGTAATACCTCATATGAATGCCCTTGATGAGTGCTTCCCAGATCTGTAAACAGTTTGACGCTATGACGTCATTTGATGACGTCATGACGAAAAAACGGAATTTTCATGAAAAAATTATTTCCTCAGTTCTCATCAAAATCTTTCAATATTTCATGTGCGTTGGTCATGAAGACATACTATTCACCATACGAAATTATTAAGGTCAAGGTCAAATGGCAAGATACAGTTCACCCTGTGGGTGACATATGTTTATTATCTTGCCAAAACGAAGTTTTTGCAAGATGTATCAGTCAGCTTGTATGTTTGTTTGTTTGTTTTTATCTTGCCAAAACGAAGTTTTTGCAAGATGTATTAGTCAGCTTGTATGTTTGTTTGTTTTTTTGTTTGTGGTTAATCATTTTTTTTTCACGTTTAGATCACTCTGTAGACCACAGTTATTATTGGAAACTCCTGTAACTTCGCATATCAGAGTCCTATAGAGATACCCTTCAGCACACAAAATTTTGAAGGTCAAGGTCAAAGGTCAAGGTCACTTTGTGGTCAATCATGGAGGTCGACGAAACACTAATTTTTTGAGTAACTTTGATCGGATCGTCTCCAAACTTCATGGGAATCTAGTATATGGTCCGGTGCTCAGCTGATTAGTTTTTGGTGGCGATCGGCCTTGACCTTCATGGTTAACGCTGGAGGTCGAAAATTATTGACCCCAAGGTCAAATTTTGAAATCGTAGGTACCATATCGAGTAATACCTCATATGAATGCCCTTGATGAGTGCTTCCCAGATCTGTAAACAGTTTGACGCTATGACGTCATTTGATGACGTCATGACGAAAAAACGGAATTTTCACATTTTGGCAAGATACGGTTCACCCTGTGGGTGACATATTTATCTTGCCAAAACTAAGTTTTTGCAAGATGTATTAGTCAGCTTGTTTCACGTTTAGATCACTCTGTAGACCACAGTTATTATTGGAAACTCCTGTAACTTCGCATATCAGAGTCCTATAGAGATACCCTTCAGCACACAAAATTTTGAAGGTCAAGGTCAAAGGTCAAGGTCACTTTGCGGTCAATCATGGAGGTCAACGAAACCCTTATTTTTTGAGTAACTTTGATCGGATCGTCTCCAAACTTCATGGGAATCTAGTATATGGTCCGGCGCTCAGCTGATTAGTTTTTGGTGGCGATCGGCCTTGACCTTCATGGTTAGCGCTGGAGGTCGAAAATTATTGACCCCAAGGTCAAATTTTGAAATCGTAGGTACCATATCGAGTAATACCTCATATGAATGCCCTTGATGAGTGCTTCCCAGATCTGTAAACAGTTTGACGCTATGACGTCATTTGATGACGTCATGACGAAAAAACGGAATTTTCATGAAAAAATTATTTCCTCAGTTCTCATCAAAATCTTTCAATATTTCATGTGCGTTGGTCATGAAGACATACTATTCACCATACTAAATTATTAAGGTCAAGGTCAAAGGTCAAGGTCACTTTGCGAAGTGAAGCTTTAGACATTTATAGGTCAAGGTCAAGCTTTAGACATTATATAAATGACGTCATTTGGTGACGTTATAAGGCAAACACGTATTTTTCAAGGTCACTCTCTAGAACGATTATCATCGGAATATCTCGTGGGCAGACATTCCTCAAAGAGTCGCTTCTAGTGGATAGCAGTTCTGTTCACCTCAGTGTGACCTGAAGCAAGTCACTCATGTTCACATTTTGGCAAGATACGGTTCACCCTGTGGGTGACATATGTTTATTGTTTGTGGTTAATCATTTTTTTTTTACGTTTAGATCACTCTGTAGACCACAGTTATTATTGGAAACTCCTGTAACTTCGCATATCAGAGTCCTATAGAGATACCCTTCAGCACACAAAATTTTGAAGGTCAAGGTCAAAGGTCAAGGTCACTTTGCGGTCACTCATGGAGGTCAACGAAACCCTTATTTTTTGAGTAACTTTGATCTTATGATCTCCAAACTTGGTGGGTATATAGGGTGTGGTATGGCGCTCAGCTGATTAGTTTTTGGTGGCGATCGGCCTTGACCTTCATGGTTAGCGCTGGAGGTCGAAAATTATTGACCCCAAGGTCAAATTACGAAACCCTTATTTTTTGAGTAACTTTGATCTTATGATCTCCAAACTTGGTGGGTATATAGGGTGTGGTATGGCGCTCAGTTGATTAGTTTTTGGTGTCGATCGGCCTTGACCTTCAAGGTCATTTTGAAGGTCATTCAATTTTGACCAAAAGGTAAAATTTTCAAGTTTCAGTTACCATATCGAGTAATACCTCATATGAATGCCCTTGATGAGTGCTTCCCAGATCTGTAAACAGTTTGACGCTATGACGTCATTTGATGACGTCATGACGAAAAAACGGAATTTTCATGAAAAAATTATTTCCTCAGTTCTCATCAAAATCTTTCAATATTTCATGTGCGTTGGTCATGAAGACATACTATTCACCATACGAAATTATTAAGGTCAAGGTCAAAGGTCAAGGTCACTTTGCGGTCAATCATGGAGGTCAACGAAACCCTGGCAAGATACGGTTCACCCTGTGGGTGATGTTTTATTTTTTTGTTTTTTTGTTTGTGGTTAATCTTTTTTTTTTCACGTTTAGATCACTCTGTAGACCACAGTTATTATTGGAAACTCCTGTAACTTCGCATATCAGAGTCCTATAGAGATACCCTTCAGCACACAAAATTTTGAAGGTCAAGGTCAAAGGTCAAGGTCACTTTGCGGTCAATCATGGAGGTCAACGAAACCCTTATTTTTTGAGTAACTTTGATCTTATGATCTCCAAACTTGGTGGGTATATAGGGTGTGGTATGGCGCTCAGCTGATTAGTTTTTGGTGTCGATCGGCCTTGACCTTCAAGGTCATTTTTAAGGTCATTCAATTGGGTCAATCATGGAGGTCAACAAAACCCTTATTTTTTGAGTAACTTTGATCTTATGATCTCCAAACTTGGTGGGTATATAGGGTGTGGTATGGCGCTCAGCTGATTAGTTTTTGGTGTCGATCGACCTTGACCTTCAAGGTCATTTTGAAGGTCATTCAATTTTGACCAAAAGGTAAAATCTTCAAGTTTCAGTTACCATATTTACCACAGTTATTATTGGAAACTCCTGTAACTTCGCATATCAGAGTCATATAGAGATACCCTTCAGCACACAAAATTTTGAAGGTCAAGGTCAAAGGTCAAGGTCACTTTGCGGTCAATCATGGAGGTCAACGAAACCCTTATTTTTTGAGTAACTTTGATCTTATGATCTCCAAACTTGGTGGGTATATAGGGTGTGGTATGGCGCTCAGCTGATTAGTTTTTGGTGTCGATCGGCCTTGACCTTCAAGGTCATTTTGAAGGTCATTCAATTGGGTCAATCATGGAGGTCAACGAAACCCTTATTTTTTGAGTAACTTTGATCTTATGATCTCCAAACTTGGTGGGTATATAGGGTGTGGTATGGCGCTCAGCTGATTAGTTTTTGGTGTCGATCGGCCTTGACCTTCAAGGTCATTTTGAAGGTCATTCAATTTTGACCAAAAGGTAAAATTTTCAAGTTTCAGTTACCATATCGAGTAGTACCTCAAATTGAAGCCCTTGTTGAGTGCTTTCCAAACATATAACTAGTTTGACAATGTGACGTCATTTGACGGCGTTATGACGAAAAAACTGCACTTTTCATGTATATTGTATTGCTTTAGTTCGCATTGTTTAGGTCACTCTGTAGAGCACAGTTCCCTTTGGAAACTCTTGTAAGTTCGCATATCAGAGTCTTTTAGAGATAGCCGCTCCAGACATTCCTCAAAGAGTCGCTTCTAGTGGATAGCAGTTCTGTTCACCTCAGTGTGACCTGAAGCAAGTCACTCATGTTCACATTTTGGCAAGATACGGTTCACCCTGTGGGTGATTTTTATCTTGCCAAAACGAAGTTTTTGCAAGATGTATTAGTCAGCTTGTATGTTTGTTTTTTTGTTTGTTATCTTGCCAAAACGAAGTTTTTGCAAGATGTATTAGTCAGCTTGTATGTTTGTTTTTTATCTTGCCAAAACGAAGTTTTTGCAAGATGTATTAGTCAGCTTGTATGTTTGTTTTTTTGTTTGTTTTTTTTTTTGTTTTTTTGTTTGTGGTTAATCATTTTTTTTCCACGTTTAGATCACTCTGTAGACCACAGTTATTATTGGAAACTCCTGTAACTTCGCATATCAGAGTCCTATAGAGATACCCTTCAGCACACAAAATTTTGAAGGTCAAGGTCAAAGGTCAAGGTCACTTTGTGGTCAATCATGGAGGTGGACGAAACCCTTATTTTTTGAGTAACTTTGATCGGATCGTCTCCAAACTTCATGGGAATCTAGTATATGGTCCGGCGCTCAGCTGATTAGTTTTTGGTGGCGATCGGCCTTGACCTTCATGGTTAGCGCTGGAGGTCGAAAATTATTGACCCCAAGGTCAAATGTTGAAACCCTTATTTTTTGAGTAACTTTGATCGGATCGTCTCCAAACTTCATGGGAATCTAGTATATGGTCCGGCGCTCAGCTGATTAGTTTTTGGTGGCGATCGGCCTTGACCTTCATGGTTAGCGCTGGAGGTCGAAAATTATTGACCCCAAGGTCAAATGTTGAAATCGTAGGTACCATATCTTCGCATATCTTCGCATGTAACTTCGCATATCAGAGTCCTATAGAGATACCCTTCAGCACACAAAATTTTGAAGGTCAAGGTCAAAGGTCAAGGTCACTTTGTGGTCAATCATGGAGGTCGACGAAACCCTTATTTTTTGAGTAACTTTGATCGGATCGTCTCCAAACTTCATGGGAATCTAGTATATGGTCCAGCGCTCAGCTGATTAGTTTTTGGTGGCGATCGGCCTTGACCTTCATGGTTAGCGCTGGAGGTCGAAAATTATTGACCCCAAGGTCAAATGTTGAAACCCTTATTTTTTGAGTAACTTTGATCGGATCGTCTCCAAACTTCATGGGAATCTAGTATATGGTCCGGCGCTCAGCTGATTAGTTTTTGGTGGCGATCGGCCTTGACCTTCATGGTTAGTGCTGGAGGTCGAAAATTATTGACCCCAAGGTCAAATGTTGAAATCGTAGGTACCATATCTTCGCATATCTTCGCATGTAACTTCGCATATCAGAGTCCTATAGAGATACCCTTCAGCACACAAAATTTTGAAGGTCAAGGTCAAAGGTCAAGGTCACTTTGTGGTCAATCATGGAGGTCGACGAAACCCTTATTTTTTGAGTAACTTTGATCGGATCGTCTCCAAACTTCATGGGAATCTAGTATATGGTCCGGCGCTCAGCTGATTAGTTTTTGGTGGCGATCGGCCTTGACCTTCATGGTTAGCGCTGGAGGTCGAAAATTATTGACCCCAAGGTCAAATGTTGAAATCCTTATTTTTTGAGTAACTTTGATCGGATCGTCTCCAAACTTCATGGGAATCTAGTATATGGTCCGGCGCTCAGCTGATTAGTTTTTGGTGGCGATCGGCCTTGACCTTCATGGTTAGCGCTGGAGGTCGAAAATTATTGACCCCAAGGTCAAATTTTGAAATCGTAGGTACCATATCGAGTAATACCTCATATGAATGCCCTTGATGAGTGCTTCCCAGATCTGTAAACAGTTTGACGCTATGACGTCATTTGATGACGTCATGACGAAAAAACGGAATTTTCATGAAAAAATTATTTCCTCAGTTCTCATCAAAATCTTTCAATATTTCATGTGCGTTGGTCATGAAGACATACTATTCACCATACGAAATTATTAAGGTCAAGGTCAAAGGTCAAGGTCACTTTGCGGTCAATCATGGAGGTCAACGAAACCCTGGCAAGATACGGTTCACCCTGTGGGTGATGTTTTATTTGTTTGTTTTTTTGTTTGTTTTTTTGTTTTTTTGTTTGTGGTTAATCATTTTTTTTCCACGTTTAGATCACTCTGTAGACCACAGTTATTATTGGAAACTCCTGTAACTTCGCAAATCAGAGTCCTATAGAGATACCCTTCAGCACACAAAATTTTGAAGGTCAAGGTCAAAGGTCAAGGTCACTTTGTGGTCAATCATGGAGGTCGACGAAACCCTTATTTTTTGAGTAACTTTGATCGGATCGTCTCCAAACTTCATGGGAATCTAGTATATGGTCCGGCGCTCAGCTGATTAGTTTTTGGTGGCGATCGGCCTTGACCTTCATGGTTAGCGCTGGAGATCGAAAATTATTGACCCCAAGGTCAAATGTTGAAACCCTTATTTTTTGAGTAACTTTGATCGAATCGTCTCCAAACTTCATGGGAATCTAGTATATGGTCCGGCGCTCAGCTGATTAGTTTTTGGTGGCGATCGACCTTGACCTTCATGGTTAGCGCTGGAGGTCGAAAATTATTGACCCCAAGGTCAAATGTTGAAATCGTAGGTACCATATCTTCGCATATCTTCGCATGTAACTTCGCACATCAGAGTCCTATAGAGATACCCTTCAGCACACAAAATTTTGAAGGTCAAGGTCAAAGGTCAAGGTCACTTTGTGGTCAATCATTGAGGTCGACGAAACCCTTATTTTTTGAGTAACTTTCATCGGATCGTCTCCAAACTTCATGGGAATCTAGTATATGGTCCGGCGCTCAGCTGATTAGTTTTTGGTGGCGATCGGCCTTGACCTTCATGGTTAGCGCTGGAGGTCGAAAATTATTGACCCCAAGGTCAAATTACGAAACCCTTATTTTTTGAGTAACTTTGATCTTATGATCTCCAAACTTGGTGGGTATATAGGGTGTGGTATGGCGCTCAGTTGATTAGTTTTTGGTGTCGATCGGCCTTGACCTTCAAGGTCATTTTGAAGGTCATTCAATTTTGACCAAAAGGTAAAATTTTCAAGTTTCAGTTACCATATCGAGTAATACCTCATATGAATGCCCTTGATGAGTGCTTCCCAGATCTGTAAACAGTTTGACGCTATGACGTCATTTGATGACGTCATGACGAAAAAACGGAATTTTCATGAAAAAATTATTTCCTCAGTTCTCATCAAAATCTTTCAATATTTCATGTGCGTTGGTCATGAAGACATACTATTCACCATACGAAATTATTAAGGTCAAGGTCAAAGGTCAAGGTCACTTTGCGGTCAATCATGGAGGTCAACGAAACCCTGGCAAGATACGGTTCACCCTGTGGGTGATGTTTTATTTTTTTGTTTTTTTGTTTGTGGTTAATCTTTTTTTTTTCACGTTTAGATCACTCTGTAGACCACAGTTATTATTGGAAACTCCTGTAACTTCGCATATCAGAGTCCTATAGAGATACCCTTCAGCACACAAAATTTTGAAGGTCAAGGTCAAAGGTCAAGGTCACTTTGCGGTCAATCATGGAGGTCAACGAAACCCTTATTTTTTGAGTAACTTTGATCTTATGATCTCCAAACTTGGTGGGTATATAGGGTGTGGTATGGCGCTCAGCTGATTAGTTTTTGGTGTCGATCGGCCTTGACCTTCAAGGTCATTTTGAAGGTCATTCAATTGGGTCAATCATGGAGGTCAACAAAACCCTTATTTTTTGAGTAACTTTGATCTTATGATCTCCAAACTTGGTGGGTATATAGGGTGTGGTATGGCGCTCAGCTGATTAGTTTTTGGTGTCGATCGACCTTGACCTTCAAGGTCATTTTGAAGGTCATTCAATTTTGACCAAAAGGTAAAATCTTCAAGTTTCAGTTACCATATTTACCACAGTTATTATTGGAAACTCCTGTAACTTCGCATATCAGAGTCATATAGAGATACCCTTCAGCACACAAAATTTTGAAGGTCAAGGTCAAAGGTCAAGGTCACTTTGCGGTCAATCATGGAGGTCAACGAAACCCTTATTTTTTGAGTAACTTTGATCTTATGATCTCCAAACTTGGTGGGTATATAGGGTGTGGTATGGCGCTCAGCTGATTAGTTTTTGGTGTCGATCGGCCTTGACCTTCAAGGTCATTTTGAAGGTCATTCAATTGGGTCAATCATGGAGGTCAACGAAACCCTTATTTTTTGAGTAACTTTGATCTTATGATCTCCAAACTTGGTGGGTATATAGGGTGTGGTATGGCGCTCAGCTGATTAGTTTTTGGTGTCGATCGGCCTTGACCTTCAAGGTCATTTTGAAGGTCATTCAATTTTGACCAAAAGGTAAAATTTTCAAGTTTCAGTTACCATATCGAGTAGTACCTCAAATTGAAGCCCTTGTTGAGTGCTTTCCAAACATATAACTAGTTTGACAATGTGACGTCATTTGACGGCGTTATGACGAAAAAACTGCACTTTTCATGTATATTGTATTGCTTTAGTTCGCATTGTTTAGGTCACTCTGTAGAGCACAGTTCCCTTTGGAAACTCTTGTAAGTTCGCATATCAGAGTCTTTTAGAGATAGCCGCTCCAGACATTCCTCAAAGAGTCGCTTCTAGTGGATAGCAGTTCTGTTCACCTCAGTGTGACCTGAAGCAAGTCACTCATGTTCACATTTTGGCAAGATACGGTTCACCCTGTGGGTGATTTTTATCTTGCCAAAACGAAGTTTTTGCAAGATGTATTAGTCAGCTTGTATGTTTGTTTTTTTGTTTGTTTTTTTGTTTTTTTGTTTGTGGTTAATCTTTTTTTTTTCACGTTTAGATCACTCTGTAGACCACAGTTATTATTGGAAACTCCTGTAACTTCGCATATCAGAGTCCTATAGAGATACCCTTCAGCACACAAAATTTTGAAGGTCAAGGTCAAAGGTCAAGGTCACTTTGCGGTCAATCATGGAGGTCAACGAAACCCTTATTTTTTGAGTAACTTTGATCTTATGATCTCCAAACTTGGTGGGTATATAGGGTGTGGTATGGCGCTCAGCTGATTAGTTTTTGGTGTCGATCGGCCTTGACCTTCAAGGTCATTTTGAAGGTCATTCAATTGGGTCAATCATGGAGGTCAACGAAACCCTTATTTTTTGAGTAACTTTGATCTTATGATCTCCAAACTTGGTGGGTATATAGGGTTTGGTATGGCGCTCAGCTGATTAGTTTTTGGTGTCGATCGACCTTGACCTTCAAGGTCATTTTGAAGGTCATTCAATTTTGACCAAAAGGTAAAATTTTCAAGTTTCAGTTACCATATTTACCACAGTTATTATTGGAAACTCCTGTAGCTTCGCATATCAGAGTCCTATAGAGATACCCTTCAGCACACAAAATTTTGAAGGTCAAGGTCAAAGGTCAAGGTCACTTTGCGGTCACTCATGGAGGTCAACGAAACCCTTATTTTTTGAGTAACTTTGATCTTATGATCTCCAAACTTGGTGGGTATATAGGGTGTGGTATGGCGCTCAGCTGATTAGTTTTTGGTGTCGATCGGCCTTGACCTTCAAGGTCATTTTGAAGGTCATTCAATTGGGTCAATCATGGAGGTCAACGAAACCCTTATTTTTTGAGTAACTTTGATCTTATGATCTCCAAACTTGGTGGGTATATAGCGTGTGGTATGGCGCTCAGCTGATTAGTTTTTGGTGTCGATCGGCCTTGACCTTCAAGGTCATTTTGAAGGTCATTCAATTGGGTCAATCATGGAGGTCAACGAAACCCTTATTTTTTGAGTAACTTTGATCTTATGATCTCCAAACTTGGTGGGTATATAGGGTGTGGTATGGCGCTCAGCTGATTAGTTTTTGGTGTCGATCGACCTTGACCTTCAAGGTCATTTTGAAAGTCATTCAATTTTGACCAAAAGGTAAAATTTTCAAGTTTCAGTTACCATATTTACCACAGTTATTATTGGAAACTCCTGTAGCTTCGCATATCAGAGTCCTATAGAGATACCCTTCAGCACACAAAATTTTGAAGGTCAAGGTCAAAGGTCAAGGTCACTTTGCGGTCACTCATGGAGGTCAACGAAACCCTTATTTTTTGAGTAACTTTGATCTTATGATCTCCAAACTTGGTGGGTATATAGGGTGTGGTATGGCGCTCAGCTGATTAGTTTTTGGTGTCGATCGGCCTTGACCTTCAAGGTCATTTTGAAGGTCATTCAATTGGGTCAATCATGGAGGTCAACGAAACCCTTATTTTTTGAGTAACTTTGATCTTATGATCTCCAAACTTGGTGGGTATATAGCGTGTGGTATGGCGCTCAGCTGATTAGTTTTTGGTGTCGATCGGCCTTGACCTTCAAGGTCATTTTGAAGGTCATTCAATTTTGACCAAAAGGTAAAATTTTCAAGTTTCAGTTACCATATCGAGTAGTACCTCAAATTGAAGCCCTTGTTGAGTGCTTTCCAAACATATAACTAGTTTGACAATGTGACGTCATTTGACGGCGTTATGACGAAAAAACTGCACTTTTCATGTATATTGTATTGCTTTAGTTCGCATTGTTTAGGTCACTCTGTAGAGCACAGTTCCCTTTGGAAACTCTTGTAAGTTCGCATATCAGAGTCTTTTAGAGATACCCTTTAGCACACAAAATTATGAAGGTCAAGGTCAAAGGTCAAGGTCACTTTGCGGCCAATCATGGAGGTCGACGAAACACTAATTTTTTGAGTAACTTTGATCGGATCGTCTCCAAACTTCATGGGAATCTAGTATATGGTCCGGCGCTCAGCTGATTAGTTTTTGGTGGCGATCGGCCTTGACCTTCATGGTTAGCGCTGGAGGTCGAAAATTATTGACCCCAAGGTCAAATTTTGAAATCGTAGGTACCATATCGAGTAATACCTCATATGAATGCCCTTGATGAGTGCTTCCCAGATCTGTAAACAGTTTGACGCTATGACGTCATTTGATGACGTCATGACGAAAAAACGGAATTTTCACATTTTGGCAAGATACGGTTCACCCTGTGGGTGACATATGTTTATTTGTTTTTTTGTTTGTGGTTAATCATTTTTTTTCACGTTTAGATCACTCTGTAGACCACAGTTATTATTGGAAACTCCTGTAACTTCGCATATCAGAGTCCTATAGAGATACCCTTCAGCACACAAAATTTTGAAGGTCAAGGTCAAAGGTCAAGGTCACTTTGTGGTCAATCATGGAGGTCGACGAAACACTAATTTTTTGAGTAACTTTGATCGGATCGTCTCCAAACTTCATGGGAATCTAGTATATGGTCCGGCGCTCAGCTGATTAGTTTTTGGTGGCGATCGGCCTTGACCTTCATGGTTAACGCTGGAGGTCGAAAATTATTGACCCCAAGGTCAAATTTTGAAATCGTAGGTACCATATCGAGTAATACCTCATATGAATGCCCTTGATGAGTGCTTCCCAGATCTGTAAACAGTTTGACGCTATGACGTCATTTGATGACGTCATGACGAAAAAACGGAATTTTCACATTTTGGCAAGATACGGTTCACCCTGTGGGTGACATATTTATCTTGCCAAAACTAAGTTTTTGCAAGATGTATTAGTCAGCTTGTTTCACGTTTAGATCACTCTGTAGACCACAGTTATTATTGGAAACTCCTGTAACTTCGCATATCAGAGTCCTATAGAGATACCCTTCAGCACACAAAATTTTGAAGGTCAAGGTCAAAGGTCAAGGTCACTTTGCGGTCAATCATGGAGGTCAACGAAACCCTTATTTTTTGAGTAACTTTGATCGGATCGTCTCCAAACTTCATGGGAATCTAGTATATGGTCCGGCGCTCAGCTGATTAGTTTTTGGTGGCGATCGGCCTTGACCTTCATGGTTAGCGCTGGAGGTCGAAAATTATTGACCCCAAGGTCAAATTTTGAAATCGTAGGTACCATATCGAGTAATACCTCATATGAATGCCCTTGATGAGTGCTTCCCAGATCTGTAAACAGTTTGACGCTATGACGTCATTTGATGACGTCATGACGAAAAAACGGAATTTTCATGAAAAAATTATTTCCTCAGTTCTCATCAAAATCTTTCAATATTTCATGTGCGTTGGTCATGAAGACATACTATTCACCATACTAAATTATTAAGGTCAAGGTCAAAGGTCAAGGTCACTTTGCGAAGTGAAGCTTTAGACATTTATAGGTCAAGGTCAAGCTTTAGACATTATATAAATGACGTCATTTGGTGACGTTATAAGGCAAACACGTATTTTTCAAGGTCACTCTCTAGAACGATTATCATCGGAATATCTCGTGGGCAGACATTCCTCAAAGAGTCGCTTCTAGTGGATAGCAGTTCTGTTCACCTCAGTGTGACCTGAAGCAAGTCACTCATGTTCACATTTTGGCAAGATACGGTTCACCCTGTGGGTGACATATGTTTATTGTTTGTGGTTAATCATTTTTTTTTTACGTTTAGATCACTCTGTAGACCACAGTTATTATTGGAAACTCCTGTAACTTCGCATATCAGAGTCCTATAGAGATACCCTTCAGCACACAAAATTTTGAAGGTCAAGGTCAAAGGTCAAGGTCACTTTGCGGTCAATCATGGAGGTCAACGAAACCCTTATTTTTTGAGTAACTTTGATCGGATCGTCTCCAAACTTCATGGGAATCTAGTATATGGTCCGGCGCTCAGCTGATTAGTTTTTGGTGGCGATCGGCCTTGACCTTCATGGTTAGCGCTGGAGGTCGAAAATTATTGACCCCAAGGTCAAATTTTGAAATCGTAGGTACCATATCGAGTAATACCTCATATGAATGCCCTTGATGAGTGCTTCCCAGATCTGTAAACAGTTTGACGCTATGACGTCATTTGATGACGTCATGACGAAAAAACGGAATTTTCATGAAAAAATTATTTCCTCAGTTCTCATCAAAATCTTTCAATATTTCATGTGCGTTGGTCATGAAGACATACTATTCACCATACGAAATTATTAAGGTCAAGGTCAAATGGCAAGATACAGTTCACCCTGTGGGTGACATATGTTTATTATCTTGCCAAAACGAAGTTTTTGCAAGATGTATCAGTCAGCTTGTATGTTTGTTTGTTTGTTTTTATCTTGCCAAAACGAAGTTTTTGCAAGATGTATTAGTCAGCTTGTATGTTTGTTTGTTTTTTTGTTTGTGGTTAATCATTTTTTTTTCACGTTTAGATCACTCTGTAGACCACAGTTATTATTGGAAACTCCTGTAACTTCGCATATCAGAGTCCTATAGAGATACCCTTCAGCACACAAAATTTTGAAGGTCAAGGTCAAAGGTCAAGGTCACTTTGTGGTCAATCATGGAGGTCGACGAAACACTAATTTTTTGAGTAACTTTGATCGGATCGTCTCCAAACTTCATGGGAATCTAGTATATGGTCCGGTGCTCAGCTGATTAGTTTTTGGTGGCGATCGGCCTTGACCTTCATGGTTAACGCTGGAGGTCGAAAATTATTGACCCCAAGGTCAAATTTTGAAATCGTAGGTACCATATCGAGTAATACCTCATATGAATGCCCTTGATGAGTGCTTCCCAGATCTGTAAACAGTTTGACGCTATGACGTCATTTGATGACGTCATGACGAAAAAACGGAATTTTCACATTTTGGCAAGATACGGTTCACCCTGTGGGTGACATATTTATCTTGCCAAAACTAAGTTTTTGCAAGATGTATTAGTCAGCTTGTTTCACGTTTAGATCACTCTGTAGACCACAGTTATTATTGGAAACTCCTGTAACTTCGCATATCAGAGTCCTATAGAGATACCCTTCAGCACACAAAATTTTGAAGGTCAAGGTCAAAGGTCAAGGTCACTTTGCGGTCAATCATGGAGGTCAACGAAACCCTTATTTTTTGAGTAACTTTGATCGGATCGTCTCCAAACTTCATGGGAATCTAGTATATGGTCCGGCGCTCAGCTGATTAGTTTTTGGTGGCGATCGGCCTTGACCTTCATGGTTAGCGCTGGAGGTCGAAAATTATTGACCCCAAGGTCAAATTTTGAAATCGTAGGTACCATATCGAGTAATACCTCATATGAATGCCCTTGATGAGTGCTTCCCAGATCTGTAAACAGTTTGACGCTATGACGTCATTTGATGACGTCATGACGAAAAAACGGAATTTTCATGAAAAAATTATTTCCTCAGTTCTCATCAAAATCTTTCAATATTTCATGTGCGTTGGTCATGAAGACATACTATTCACCATACTAAATTATTAAGGTCAAGGTCAAAGGTCAAGGTCACTTTGCGAAGTGAAGCTTTAGACATTTATAGGTCAAGGTCAAGCTTTAGACATTATATAAATGACGTCATTTGGTGACGTTATAAGGCAAACACGTATTTTTCAAGGTCACTCTCTAGAACGATTATCATCGGAATATCTCGTGGGCAGACATTCCTCAAAGAGTCGCTTCTAGTGGATAGCAGTTCTGTTCACCTCAGTGTGACCTGAAGCAAGTCACTCATGTTCACATTTTGGCAAGATACGGTTCACCCTGTGGGTGACATATGTTTATTGTTTGTGGTTAATCATTTTTTTTTTACGTTTAGATCACTCTGTAGACCACAGTTATTATTGGAAACTCCTGTAACTTCGCATATCAGAGTCCTATAGAGATACCCTTCAGCACACAAAATTTTGAAGGTCAAGGTCAAAGGTCAAGGTCACTTTGCGGTCAATCATGGAGGTCAACGAAACCCTTATTTTTTGAGTAACTTTGATCGGATCGTCTCCAAACTTCATGGGAATCTAGTATATGGTCCGGCGCTCAGCTGATTAGTTTTTGGTGGCGATCGGCCTTGACCTTCATGGTTAGCGCTGGAGGTCGAAAATTATTGACCCCAAGGTCAAATTTTGAAATCGTAGGTACCATATCGAGTAATACCTCATATGAATGCCCTTGATGAGTGCTTCCCAGATCTGTAAACAGTTTGACGCTATGACGTCATTTGATGACGTCATGACGAAAAAACGGAATTTTCATGAAAAAATTATTTCCTCAGTTCTCATCAAAATCTTTCAATATTTCATGTGCGTTGGTCATGAAGACATACTATTCACCATACGAAATTATTAAGGTCAAGGTCAAATGGCAAGATACAGTTCACCCTGTGGGTGACATATGTTTATTATCTTGCCAAAACGAAGTTTTTGCAAGATGTATCAGTCAGCTTGTATGTTTGTTTGTTTGTTTTTATCTTGCCAAAACGAAGTTTTTGCAAGATGTATTAGTCAGCTTGTATGTTTGTTTGTTTTTTTGTTTGTGGTTAATCATTTTTTTTTCACGTTTAGATCACTCTGTAGACCACAGTTATTATTGGAAACTCCTGTAACTTCGCATATCAGAGTCCTATAGAGATACCCTTCAGCACACAAAATTTTGAAGGTCAAGGTCAAAGGTCAAGGTCACTTTGTGGTCAATCATGGAGGTCGACGAAACACTAATTTTTTGAGTAACTTTGATCGGATCGTCTCCAAACTTCATGGGAATCTAGTATATGGTCCGGCGCTCAGCTGATTAGTTTTTGGTGGCGATCGGCCTTGACCTTCATGGTTAGCGCTGGAGGTCGAAAATTATTGACCCCAAGGTCAAATTTTGAAATCGTAGGTACCATATCGAGTAATACCTCATATGAATGCCCTTGATGAGTGCTTCCCAGATCTGTAAACAGTTTGACGCTATGACGTCATTTGATGACGTCATGACGAAAAAACGGAATTTTCACATTTTGGCAAGATACGGTTCACCCTGTGGGTGACATATGTTCATTTTGTTTTTTTGTTTTTTTGTTTGTGGTTAATCATTTTTTTTTCACGTTTAGATCACTCTGTAGACCACAGTTATTATTGGAAACTCCTGTAACTTCGCATATCAGAGTCCTATAGAGATACCCTTCAGCACACAAAATTTTGAAGGTCAAAGGTCAAAGGTCAAGGTCACTTTGCGGTCAATCATGGAGGTCAACGAAACCCTTATTTTTTGAGTAACTTTGATCGGATCGTCTCCAAACTTCATGGGAATCTAGTATATGGTCCGGCGCTCAGCTGATTAGTTTTTGGTGGCGATCGGCCTTGACCTTCATGGTTAGCGCTGGAGGTCGAAAATTATTGACCCCAAGGTCAAATTACGAAACCCTTATTTTTTGAGTAACTTTGATCTTATGATCTCCAAACTTGGTGGGTATATAGGGTGTGGTATGGCGCTCAGTTGATTAGTTTTTGGTGTCGATCGGCCTTGACCTTCAAGGTCATTTTGAAGGTCATTCAATTTTGACCAAAAGGTAAAATTTTCAAGTTTCAGTTACCATATCGAGTAGTACCTCAAATTGAAGCCCTTGTTGAGTGCTTTCCAAACATATAACTAGTTTGACAATGTGACGTCATTTGACGGCGTTATGACGAAAAAACTGCACTTTTCATGTATATTGTATTGCTTTAGTTCGCATTGTTTAGGTCACTCTGTAGAGCACAGTTCCCTTTGGAAACTCTTGTAAGTTCGCATATCAGAGTCTTTTAGAGATACCCTTTAGCACACAAAATTATGAAGGTCAAGGTCAAAGGTCAAGGTCACTTTGCGGCCAATCATGGAGGTCAACGAAACCCTTATTTTTTGAGTAACTTTGATCTTATGATCTCCAAACGTGGTGGGTATATACGGTGTGGTATGGCGCTCAGCTGGTTAGTTTTTGGTGTCGATCGGCCTTGACCTTCAAGGTCATTTTGAAGGTCATTCAATTTTGACCAAAAGGTAAAATTTTCAAGTTTCAGTTACCATATCGAGTAGTACCTCAAATTGAAGCCCTTGTTGAGTGCTTTCCAAACATATAACTAGTTTGACAATGTGACGTCATTTGACGGCGTTATGACGAAAAAACTGCACTTTTCATGTATATTGTATTGCTTTAGTTCGCATTGTTTAGGTCACTCTGTAGAGCACAGTTCCCTTTGGAAACTCTTGTAAGTTCGCATATCAGAGTCTTTTAGAGATACCCTTTAGCACACAAAATTATGAAGGTCAAGGTCAAAGGTCAAGGTCACTTTGCGGCCAATCATGGAGGTCGACGAAACACTAATTTTTTGAGTAACTTTGATCGGATCGTCTCCAAACTTCATGGGAATCTAGTATATGGTCCGGCGCTCAGCTGATTAGTTTTTGGTGGCGATCGGCCTTGACCTTCATGGTTAGCGCTGGAGGTCGAAAATTATTGACCCCAAGGTCAAATTACGAAACCCTTATTTTTTGAGTAACTTTGATCTTATGATCTCCAAACTTGGTGGGTATATAGGGTGTGGTATGGCGCTCAGCTGATTAGTTTTTGGTGTCGATCGACCTTGACCTTCAAGGTCATTTTGAAGGTCATTCAATTTTGACCAAAAGGTAAAATTTTCAAGTTTCAGTTACCATATTTACCACAGTTATTATTGGAAACTCCTGTAGCTTCGCATATCAGAGTCCTATAGAGATACCCTTCAGCACACAAAATTTTGAAGGTCAAGGTCAAAGGTCAAGGTCACTTTGCGGTCACTCATGGAGGTCAACGAAACCCTTATTTTTTGAGTAACTTTGATCTTATGATCTCCAAACTTGGTGGGTATATAGGGTGTGGTATGGCGCTCAGCTGATTAGTTTTTGGTGTCGATCGGACTTGACCTTCAAGGTCATTTTGAAGGTCATTCAATTGGGTCAATCATGGAGGTCAACGAAACCCTTATTTTTTGAGTAACTTTGATCTTATGATCTCCAAACTTGGTGGGTATATAGCGTGTGGTATGGCGCTCAGCTGATTAGTTTTTGGTGTCGATCGGCCTTGACCTTCAAGGTCATTTTGAAGGTCATTCAATTTTGACCAAAAGGTAAAATTTTCAAGTTTCAGTTACCATATCGAGTAGTACCTCAAATTGAAGCCCTTGTTGAGTGCTTTCCAAACATATAACTAGTTTGACAATGTGACGTCATTTGACGGCGTTATGACGAAAAAACTGCACTTTTCATGTATATTGTATTGCTTTAGTTCGCATTGTTTAGGTCACTCTGTAGAGCACAGTTCCCTTTGGAAACTCTTGTAAGTTCGCATATCAGAGTCTTTTAGAGATAGCCGCTCCAGACATTCCTCAAAGAGTCGCTTCTAGTGGATAGCAGTTCTGTTCACCTCAGTGTGACCTGAAGCAAGTCACTCATGTTCACATTTTGGCAAGATACGGTTCACCCTGTGGGTGATTTTTATTTTTTTGTTTGTTTTTTTGTTTTTTTGTTTGTGGTTAATCATTTTTTTTTCACGTTTAGATCACTCTGTAGACCACAGTTATTATTGGAAACTCCTGTAACTTCGCATATCAGAGTCCTATAGAGATACCCTTCAGCACACAAAATTTTGAAGGTCAAGGTCAAAGGTCAAGGTCACTTTGCGGTCAATCATGGAGGTCAACGAAACCCTTATTTTTTGAGTAACTTTGATCTTATGATCTCCAAACTTGGTGGGTATATAGGGTGTGGTATGGCGCTCAGCTGATTAGTTTTTGGTGTCGATCGGCCTTGACCTTCAAGGTCATTTTGAAGGTCATTCAATTTTGACCAAAAGGTAAAATTTTCAAGTTTCAGTTACCATATCGAGTAGTACCTCAAATTGAAGCCCTTGTTGAGTGCTTTCCAAACATATAACTAGTTTGACAATGTGACGTCATTTGACGGCGTTATGACGAAAAAACTGCACTTTTCATGTATATTGTATTGCTTTAGTTCGCATTGTTTAGGTCACTCTGTAGAGCACAGTTCCCTTTGGAAACTCTTGTAAGTTCGCATATCAGAGTCTTTTAGAGATACCCTTTAGCACACAAAATTATGAAGGTCAAGGTCAAAGGTCAAGGTCACTTTGCGGCCAATCATGGAGGTCGACGAAACACTAATTTTTTGAGTAACTTTGATCGGATCGTCTCCAAACTTCATGGGAATCTAGTATATGGTCCGGCGCTCAGCTGATTAGTTTTTGGTGGCGATCGGCCTTGACCTTCATGGTTAGCGCTGGAGGTCGAAAATTATTGACCCCAAGGTCAAATTTTGAAATCGTAGGTACCATATCGAGTAATACCTCATATGAATGCCCTTGATGAGTGCTTCCCAGATCTGTAAACAGTTTGACGCTATGACGTCATTTGATGACGTCATGACGAAAAAACGGAATTTTCACATTTTGGCAAGATACGGTTCACCCTGTGGGTGACATATGTTTATTTGTTTTTTTGTTTGTGGTTAATCATTTTTTTTCACGTTTAGATCACTCTGTAGACCACAGTTATTATTGGAAACTCCTGTAACTTCGCATATCAGAGTCCTATAGAGATACCCTTCAGCACACAAAATTTTGAAGGTCAAGGTCAAAGGTCAAGGTCACTTTGTGGTCAATCATGGAGGTCGACGAAACACTAATTTTTTGAGTAACTTTGATCGGATCGTCTCCAAACTTCATGGGAATCTAGTATATGGTCCGGCGCTCAGCTGATTAGTTTTTGGTGGCGATCGGCCTTGACCTTCATGGTTAGCGCTGGAGGTCGAAAATTATTGACCCCAAGGTCAAATTTTGAAATCGTAGGTACCATATCGAGTAATACCTCATATGAATGCCCTTGATGAGTGCTTCCCAGATCTGTAAACAGTTTGACGCTATGACGTCATTTGATGACGTCATGACGAAAAAACGGAATTTTCACATTTTGGCAAGATACGGTTCACCCTGTGGGTGACATATTTATCTTGCCAAAACGAAGTTTTTGCAAGATGTATTAGTCAGCTTGTTTCACGTTTAGATCACTCTGTAGACCACAGTTATTATTGGAAACTCCTGTAACTTCGCATATCAGAGTCCTATAGAGATACCCTTCAGCACACAAAATTTTGAAGGTCAAGGTCAAAGGTCAAGGTCACTTTGCGGTCAATCATGGAGGTCAACGAAACCCTTATTTTTTGAGTAACTTTGATCGGATCGTCTCCAAACTTCATGGGAATCTAGTATATGGTCCGGCGCTCAGCTGATTAGTTTTTGGTGGCGATCGGCCTTGACCTTCATGGTTAGCGCTGGAGGTCGAAAATTATTGACCCCAAGGTCAAATTTTGAAATCGTAGGTACCATATCGAGTAATACCTCATATGAATGCCCTTGATGAGTGCTTCCCAGATCTGTAAACAGTTTGACGCTATGACGTCATTTGATGACGTCATGACGAAAAAACGGAATTTTCATGAAAAAATTATTTCCTCAGTTCTCATCAAAATCTTTCAATATTTCATGTGCGTTGGTCATGAAGACATACTATTCACCATACTAAATTATTAAGGTCAAGGTCAAAGGTCAAGGTCACTTTGCGAAGTGAAGCTTTAGACATTTATAGGTCAAGGTCAAGCTTTAGACATTATATAAATGACGTCATTTGGTGACGTTATAAGGCAAACACGTATTTTTCAAGGTCACTCTCTAGAACGATTATCATCGGAATATCTCGTGGGCAGACATTCCTCAAAGAGTCGCTTCTAGTGGATAGCAGTTCTGTTCACCTCAGTGTGACCTGAAGCAAGTCACTCATGTTCACATTTTGGCAAGATACGGTTCACCCTGTGGGTGACATATGTTTATTGTTTGTGGTTAATCATTTTTTTTTCACGTTTAGATCACTCTGTAGACCACAGTTATTATTGGAAACTCCTGTAACTTCGCATATCAGAGTCCTATAGAGATACCCTTCAGCACACAAAATTTTGAAGGTCAAGGTCAAAGGTCAAGGTCACTTTGCGGTCAATCATGGAGGTCAACGAAACCCTTATTTTTTGAGTAACTTTGATCGGATCGTCTCCAAACTTCATGGGAATCTAGTATATGGTCCGGCGCTCAGCTGATTAGTTTTTGGTGGCGATCGGCCTTGACCTTCATGGTTAGCGCTGGAGGTCGAAAATTATTGACCCCAAGGTCAAATTTTGAAATCGTAGGTACCATATCGAGTAATACCTCATATGAATGCCCTTGATGAGTGCTTCCCAGATCTGTAAACAGTTTGACGCTATGACGTCATTTGATGACGTCATGACGAAAAAACGGAATTTTCATGAAAAAATTATTTCCTCAGTTCTCATCAAAATCTTTCAATATTTCATGTGCGTTGGTCATGAAGACATACTATTCACCATACGAAATTATTAAGGTCAAGGTCAAATGGCAAGATACAGTTCACCCTGTGGGTGACATATGTTTATTATCTTGCCAAAACGAAGTTTTTGCAAGATGTATCAGTCAGCTTGTATGTTTGTTTGTTTGTTTTTATCTTGCCAAAACGAAGTTTTTGCAAGATGTATTAGTCAGCTTGTATGTTTGTTTGTTTTTTTGTTTGTGGTTAATCATTTTTTTTTCACGTTTAGATCACTCTGTAGACCACAGTTATTATTGGAAACTCCTGTAACTTCGCATATCAGAGTCCTATAGAGATACCCTTCAGCACACAAAATTTTGAAGGTCAAGGTCAAAGGTCAAGGTCACTTTGTGGTCAATCATGGAGGTCGACGAAACACTAATTTTTTGAGTAACTTTGATCGGATCGTCTCCAAACTTCATGGGAATCTAGTATATGGTCCGGCGCTCAGCTGATTAGTTTTTGGTGGCGATCGGCCTTGACCTTCATGGTTAGCGCTGGAGGTCGAAAATTATTGACCCCAAGGTCAAATTTTGAAATCGTAGGTACCATATCGAGTAATACCTCATATGAATGCCCTTGATGAGTGCTTCCCAGATCTGTAAACAGTTTGACGCTATGACGTCATTTGATGACGTCATGACGAAAAACGGAATTTTCACATTTTGGCAAGATACGGTTCACCCTGTGGGTGACATATGTTCATTTTGTTTTTATCTTGCCAAAACGAAGTTTTTGCAAGATGTATTAGTCAGCTTGTATGTTTGTTTTTTTGTTTGTTTTTTTGTTTGTTTTTTTGTTTTTTTGTTTGTGGTTAATCATTTTTTTTCCACGTTTAGATCACTCTGTAGACCACAGTTATTATTGGAAACTCCTGTAACTTCGCAGATCAGAGTCCTATAGAGATACCCTTCAGCACACAAAATTTTGAAGGTCAAGGTCAAAGGTCAAGGTCACTTTGTGGTCAATCATGGAGGTCGACGAAACCCTTATTTTTTGAGTAACTTTGATCGGATCGTCTCCAAACTTCATGGGAATCTAGTATATGGTCCGGCGCTCAGCTGATTAGTTTTTGGTGGCGATCGGCCTTGACCTTCATGGTTAGCGCTGGAGGTCGAAAATTATTGACCCCAAGGTCAAATGTTGAAACCCTTATTTTTTGAGTAACTTTGATCGAATCGTCTCC
The DNA here is from genome assembly GCF_964187855.1 of Myxine glutinosa. Lineage (NCBI taxonomy): Eukaryota > Metazoa > Chordata > Myxini > Myxiniformes > Myxinidae > Myxine > Myxine glutinosa. The sequence goes on from NC_136270.1 coordinate 77,370,118, forward strand.
AAACTTCATGGGAATCTAGTATATGGTCCGGCGCTCAGCTGATTAGTTTTTGGTGGCGATCGACCTTGACCTTCATGGTTAGCGCTGGAGGTCGAAAATTATTGACCCCAAGGTCAAATGTTGAAATCGTAGGTACCATATCTTCGCATATCTTCGCATGTAACTTCGCATATCAGAGTCCTATAGAGATACCCTTCAGCACACAAAATTTTGAAGGTCAAGGTCAAAGGTCAAGGTCACTTTGTGGTCAATCATTGAGGTCGACGAAACCCTTATTTTTTGAGTAACTTTCATCGGATCGTCTCCAAACTTCATGGGAATCTAGTATATGGTCCGGCGCTCAGCTGATTAGTTTTTGGTGGCGATCGGCCTTGACCTTCATGGTTAGCGCTGGAGGTCGAAAATTATTGACCCCAAGGTCAAATTACGAAACCCTTATTTTTTGAGTAACTTTGATCTTATGATCTCCAAACTTGGTGGGTATATAGGGTGTGGTATGGCGCTCAGTTGATTAGTTTTTGGTGTCGATCGGCCTTGACCTTCAAGGTCATTTTGAAGGTCATTCAATTTTGACCAAAAGGTAAAATTTTCAAGTTTCAGTTACCATATCGAGTAATACCTCATATGAATGCCCTTGATGAGTGCTTCCCAGATCTGTAAACAGTTTGACGCTATGACGTCATTTGATGACGTCATGACGAAAAAACGGAATTTTCATGAAAAAATTATTTCCTCAGTTCTCATCAAAATCTTTCAATATTTCATGTGCGTTGGTCATGAAGACATACTATTCACCATACGAAATTATTAAGGTCAAGGTCAAAGGTCAAGGTCACTTTGCGGTCAATCATGGAGGTCAACGAAACCCTGGCAAGATACGGTTCACCCTGTGGGTGATGTTTTATTTTGTTTTGTTTTTTTGTTTGTGGTTAATCATTTTTTTTTCACGTTTAGATCACTCTGTAGACCACAGTTATTATTGGAAACTCCTGTAACTTCGCATATCAGAGTCCTATAGAGATACCCTTCAGCACACAAAATTTTGAAGGTCAAGGTCAAAGGTCAAGGTCACTTTGCGGTCAATCATGGAGGTCAACGAAACCCTTATTTTTTGAGTAACTTTGATCTTATGATCTCCAAACTTGGTGGGTATATAGGGTGTGGTATGGCGCTCAGCTGATTAGTTTTTGGTGTCGATCGGCCTTGACCTTCAAGGTCATTTTGAAGGTCATTCAATTGGGTCAATCATGGAGGTCAACAAAACCCTTATTTTTTGAGTAACTTTGATCTTATGATCTCCAAACTTGGTGGGTATATAGGGTGTGGTATGGCGCTCAGCTGATTAGTTTTTGGTGTCGATCGACCTTGACCTTCAAGGTCATTTTGAAGGTCATTCAATTTTGACCAAAAGGTAAAATCTTCAAGTTTCAGTTACCATATTTACCACAGTTATTATTGGAAACTCCTGTAACTTCGCATATCAGAGTCATATAGAGATACCCTTCAGCACACAAAATTTTGAAGGTCAAGGTCAAAGGTCAAGGTCACTTTGCGGTCAATCATGGAGGTCAACGAAACCCTTATTTTTTGAGTAACTTTGATCTTATGATCTCCAAACTTGGTGGGTATATAGGGTGTGGTATGGCGCTCAGCTGATTAGTTTTTGGTGTCGATCGGCCTTGACCTTCAAGGTCATTTTGAAGGTCATTCAATTGGGTCAATCATGGAGGTCAACGAAACCCTTATTTTTTGAGTAACTTTGATCTTATGATCTCCAAACTTGGTGGGTATATAGGGTGTGGTATGGCGCTCAGCTGATTAGTTTTTGGTGTCGATCGGCCTTGACCTTCAAGGTCATTTTGAAGGTCATTCAATTTTGACCAAAAGGTAAAATTTTCAAGTTTCAGTTACCATATCGAGTAGTACCTCAAATTGAAGCCCTTGTTGAGTGCTTTCCAAACATATAACTAGTTTGACAATGTGACGTCATTTGACGGCGTTATGACGAAAAAACTGCACTTTTCATGTATATTGTATTGCTTTAGTTCGCATTGTTTAGGTCACTCTGTAGAGCACAGTTCCCTTTGGAAACTCTTGTAAGTTCGCATATCAGAGTCTTTTAGAGATAGCCGCTCCAGACATTCCTCAAAGAGTCGCTTCTAGTGGATAGCAGTTCTGTTCACCTCAGTGTGACCTGAAGCAAGTCACTCATGTTCACATTTTGGCAAGATACGGTTCACCCTGTGGGTGATTTTTATCTTGCCAAAACGAAGTTTTTGCAAGATGTATTAGTCAGCTTGTATGTTTGTTTTTTTGTTTGTTTTTTTGTTTTTTTGTTTGTGGTTAATCTTTTTTTTTTCACGTTTAGATCACTCTGTAGACCACAGTTATTATTGGAAACTCCTGTAACTTCGCATATCAGAGTCCTATAGAGATACCCTTCAGCACACAAAATTTTGAAGGTCAAGGTCAAAGGTCAAGGTCACTTTGCGGTCAATCATGGAGGTCAACGAAACCCTTATTTTTTGAGTAACTTTGATCTTATGATCTCCAAACTTGGTGGGTATATAGGGTGTGGTATGGCGCTCAGCTGATTAGTTTTTGGTGTCGATCGGCCTTGACCTTCAAGGTCATTTTGAAGGTCATTCAATTGGGTCAATCATGGAGGTCAACGAAACCCTTACTTTTTGAGTAACTTTGATCTTATGATCTCCAAACTTGGTGGGTATATAGGGTGTGGTATGGCGCTCAGCTGATTAGTTTTTGGTGTCGATCGACCTTGACCTTCAAGGTCATTTTGAAGGTCATTCAATTTTGACCAAAAGGTAAAATTTTCAAGTTTCAGTTACCATATTTACCACAGTTATTATTGGAAACTCCTGTAGCTTCGCATATCAGAGTCCTATAGAGATACCCTTCAGCACACAAAATTTTGAAGGTCAAGGTCAAAGGTCAAGGTCACTTTGCGGTCACTCATGGAGGTCAACGAAACCCTTATTTTTTGAGTAACTTTGATCTTATGATCTCCAAACTTGGTGGGTATATAGGGTGTGGTATGGCGCTCAGCTGATTAGTTTTTGGTGTCGATCGGCCTTGACCTTCAAGGTCATTTTGAAGGTCATTCAATTGGGTCAATCATGGAGGTCAACGAAACCCTTATTTTTTGAGTAACTTTGATCTTATGATCTCCAAACTTGGTGGGTATATAGGGTGTGGTATGGCGCTCAGCTGATTAGTTTTTGGTGTCGATCGGCCTTGACCTTCAAGGTCATTTTGAAGGTCATTCAATTTTGACCAAAAGGTAAAATTTTCAAGTTTCAGTTACCATATCGAGTAGTACCTCAAATTGAAGCCCTTGTTGAGTGCTTTCCAAACATATAACTAGTTTGACAATGTGACGTCATTTGACGGCGTTATGACGAAAAAACTGCACTTTTCATGTATATTGTATTGCTTTAGTTCGCATTGTTTAGGTCACTCTGTAGAGCACAGTTCCCTTTGGAAACTCTTGTAAGTTCGCATATCAGAGTCTTTTAGAGATACCCTTTAGCACACAAAATTATGAAGGTCAAGGTCAAAGGTCAAGGTCACTTTGCGGCCAATCATGGAGGTCGACGAAACACTAATTTTTTGAGTAACTTTGATCGGATCGTCTCCAAACTTCATGGGAATCTAGTATATGGTCCGGCGCTCAGCTGATTAGTTTTTGGTGGCGATCGGCCTTGACCTTCATGGTTAGCGCTGGAGGTCGAAAATTATTGACCCCAAGGTCAAATTTTGAAATCGTAGGTACCATATCGAGTAATACCTCATATGAATGCCCTTGATGAGTGCTTCCCAGATCTGTAAACAGTTTGACGCTATGACGTCATTTGATGACGTCATGACGAAAAAACGGAATTTTCACATTTTGGCAAGATACGGTTCACCCTGTGGGTGACATATGTTTATTTTGTTTTTTGTTTGTGGTTAATCATTTTTTTTTCACGTTTAGATCACTCTGTAGACCACAGTTATTATTGGAAACTCCTGTAACTTCGCCTATCAGAGTCCTATAGAGATACCCTTCAGCACACAAAATTTTGAAGGTCAAGGTCAAAGGTCAAGGTCACTTTGCGGTCAATCATGGAGGTCAACGAAACCCTTATTTTTTGAGTAACTTTGATCGGATCGTCTCCAACCTTCATGGGAATCTAGTATATGGTCCGGCGCTCAGCTGATTAGTTTTTGGTGGCGATCGGCCTTGACCTTCATGGTTAGCACTGGAGGTCGAAAATTATTGACCCCAAGGTCAAATTACGATACCCTTATTTTTTGAGTAACTTTGATCTTATGATCTCCAAACTTGGTGGGTATATAGGGTGTGGTATGGCGCTCAGTTGATTAGTTTTTGGTGTCGATCGGCCTTGACCTTCAAGGTCATTTTGAAGGTCATTCAATTTTGACCAAAAGGTAAAATTTTCAAGTTTCAGTTACCATATCGAGTAGTACCTCAAATTGAAGCCCTTGTTGAGTGCTTTCCAAACATATAACTAGTTTGACAATGTGACGTCATTTGACGGCGTTATGATGAAAAAACTGCACTTTTCATGTATATTGTATTGCTTTAGTTCGCATTGTTTAGGTCACTCTGTAGAGCACAGTTCCCTTTGGAAACTCTTGTAAGTTCGCATATCAGAGTCTTTTAGAGATACCCTTTAGCACACAAAATTATGAAGGTCAAGGTCAAAGGTCAAGGTCACTTTGCGGCCAATCATGGAGGTCGACGAAACACTAATTTTTTGAGTAACTTTGATCGGATCGTCTCCAAACTTCATGGGAATCTAGTATATGGTCCGGCGCTCAGCTGATTAGTTTTTGGTGGCGATCGGCCTTGACCTTCATGGTTAGCGCTGGAGGTCGAAAATTATTGACCCCAAGGTCAAATTACGAAACCCTTATTTTTTGAGTAACTTTGATCTTATGATCTCCAAACTTGGTGGGTATATAGGGTGTGGTATGGCGCTCAGCGGATTAGTTTTTGGTGTCGATCGACCTTGACCTTCAAGGTCATTTTGAAGGTCATTCAATTTTGACCAAAAGGTAAAATTTTCAAGTTTCAGTTACCATATTTACCACAGTTATTATTGGAAACTCCTGTAGCTTCGCATATCAGAGTCCTATAGAGATACCCTTCAGCACACAAAATTTTGAAGGTCAAGGTCAAAGGTCAAGGTCACTTTGCGGTCACTCATGGAGGTCAACGAAACCCTTATTTTTTGAGTAACTTTGATCTTATGATCTCCAAACTTGGTGGGTATATAGGGTGTGGTATGGCGCTCAGCTGATTAGTTTTTGGTGTCGATCGGACTTGACCTTCAAGGTCATTTTGAAGGTCATTCAATTGGGTCAATCATGGAGGTCAACGAAACCCTTATTTTTTGAGTAACTTTGATCTTATGATCTCCAAACTTGGTGGGTATATAGCGTGTGGTATGGCGCTCAGCTGATTAGTTTTTGGTGTCGATCGGCCTTGACCTTCAAGGTCATTTTGAAGGTCATTCAATTTTGACCAAAAGGTAAAATTTTCAAGTTTCAGTTACCATATCGAGTAGTACCTCAAATTGAAGCCCTTGTTGAGTGCTTTCCAAACATATAACTAGTTTGACAATGTGACGTCATTTGACGGCGTTATGACGAAAAAACTGCACTTTTCATGTATATTGTATTGCTTTAGTTCGCATTGTTTAGGTCACTCTGTAGAGCACAGTTCCCTTTGGAAACTCTTGTAAGTTCGCATATCAGAGTCTTTTAGAGATAGCCGCTCCAGACATTCCTCAAAGAGTCGCTTCTAGTGGATAGCAGTTCTGTTCACCTCAGTGTGACCTGAAGCAAGTCACTCATGTTCACATTTTGGCAAGATACGGTTCACCCTGTGGGTGATTTTTATTTTTTTGTTTGTTTTTTTGTTTTTTTGTTTGTGGTTAATCATTTTTTTTTCACGTTTAGATCACTCTGTAGACCACAGTTATTATTGGAAACTCCTGTAACTTCGCATATCAGAGTCCTATAGAGATACCCTTCAGCACACAAAAATTTGAAGGTCAAGGTCAAAGGTCAAGGTCACTTTGCGGTCAATCATGGAGGTCAACGAAACCCTTATTTTTTGAGTAACTTTGATCTTATGATCTCCAAACTTGGTGGGTATATAGGGTGTGGTATGGCGCTCAGCTGATTAGTTTTTGGTGTCGATCGGCCTTGACCTTCAAGGTCATTTTGAAGGTCATTCAATTTTGACCAAAAGGTAAAATTTTCAAGTTTCAGTTACCATATCGAGTAGTACCTCAAATTGAAGCCCTTGTTGAGTGCTTTCCAAACATATAACTAGTTTGACAATGTGACGTCATTTGACGGCGTTATGACGAAAAAACTGCACTTTTCATGTATATTGTATTGCTTTAGTTCGCATTGTTTAGGTCACTCTGTAGAGCACAGTTCCCTTTGGAAACTCTTGTAAGTTCGCATATCAGAGTCTTTTAGAGATACCCTTTAGCACACAAAATTATGAAGGTCAAGGTCAAAGGTCAAGGTCACTTTGCGGCCAATCATGGAGGTCGACGAAACACTAATTTTTTGAGTAACTTTGATCGGATCGTCTCCAAACTTCATGGGAATCTAGTATATGGTCCGGCGCTCAGCTGATTAGTTTTTGGTGGCGATCGGCATTGACCTTCATGGTTAGCGCTGGAGGTCGAAAATTATTGACCCCAAGGTCAAATTTTGAAATCGTAGGTACCATATCGAGTAATACCTCATATGAATGCCCTTGATGAGTGCTTCCCAGATCTGTAAACAGTTTGACGCTATGACGTCATTTGATGACGTCATGACGAAAAAACGGAATTTTCACATTTTGGCAAGATACGGTTCACCCTGTGGGTGACATATGTTTATTTGTTTTTTTGTTTGTGGTTAATCATTTTTTTTCACGTTTAGATCACTCTGTAGACCACAGTTATTATTGGAAACTCCTGTAACTTCGCATATCAGAGTCCTATAGAGATACCCTTCAGCACACAAAATTTTGAAGGTCAAGGTCAAAGGTCAAGGTCACTTTGTGGTCAATCATGGAGGTCGACGAAACACTAATTTTTTGAGTAACTTTGATCGGATCGTCTCCAAACTTCATGGGAATCTAGTATATGGTCCGGCGCTCAGCTGATTAGTTTTTGGTGGCGATCAGCCTTGACCTTCATGGTTAGCGCTGGAGGTCGAAAATTATTGACCCCAAGGTCAAATTTTGAAATCGTAGGTACCATATCGAGTAATACCTCATATGAATGCCCTTGATGAGTGCTTCCCAGATCTGTAAACAGTTTGACGCTATGACGTCATTTGATGACGTCATGACGAAAAAACGGAATTTTCATGAAAAAATTATTTCCTCAGTTCTCATCAAAATCTTTCAATATTTCATGTGCGTTGGTCATGAAGACATACTATTCACCATACTAAATTATTAAGGTCAAGGTCAAAGGTCAAGGTCACTTTGCGAAGTGAAGCTTTAGACATTTATAGGTCAAGGTCAAGCTTTAGACATTATATAAATGACGTCATTTGGTGACGTTATAAGGCAAACACGTATTTTTCAAGGTCACTCTCTAGAACGATTATCATCGGAATATCTCGTGGGCAGACATTCCTCAAAGAGTCGCTTCTAGTGGATAGCAGTTCTGTTCACCTCAGTGTGACCTGAAGCAAGTCACTCATGTTCACATTTTGGCAAGATACGGTTCACCCTGTGGGTGACATATGTTTATTGTTTGTGGTTAATCATTTTTTTTTCACGTTTAGATCACTCTGTAGACCACAGTTATTATTGGAAACTCCTGTAACTTCGCATATCAGAGTCCTATAGAGATACCCTTCAGCACACAAAATTTTGAAGGTCAAGGTCAAAGGTCAAGGTCATTTTGCGGTCAATCATGGAGGTCAACGAAACCCTTATTTTTTGAGTAACTTTGATCGGATCGTCTCCAAACTTCATGGGAATCTAGTATATGGTCCGGCGCTCAGCTGATTAGTTTTTGGTGGCGATCGGCCTTGACCTTCATGGTTAGCGCTGGAGGTCGAAAATTATTGACCCCAAGGTCAAATTTTGAAATCGTAGGTACCATATCGAGTAATACCTCATATGAATGCCCTTGATGAGTGCTTCCCAGATCTGTAAACAGTTTGACGCTATGACGTCATTTGATGACGTCATGACGAAAAAACGGAATTTTCATGAAAAAATTATTTCCTCAGTTCTCATCAAAATCTTTCAATATTTCATGTGCGTTGGTCATGAAGACATACTATTCACCATACGAAATTATTAAGGTCAAGGTCAAATGGCAAGATACAGTTCACCCTGTGGGTGACATATGTTTATTATCTTGCCAAAACGAAGTTTTTGCAAGATGTATCAGTCAGCTTGTATGTTTGTTTGTTTGTTTTTATCTTGCCAAAACGAAGTTTTTGCAAGATGTATTAGTCAGCTTGTATGTTTGTTTGTTTTTTTGTTTGTGGTTAATCATTTTTTTTTCACGTTTAGATCACTCTGTAGACCACAGTTATTATTGGAAACTCCTGTAACTTCGCATATCAGAGTCCTATAGAGATACCCTTCAGCACACAAAATTTTGAAGGTCAAGGTCAAAGGTCAAGGTCACTTTGTGGTCAATCATGGAGGTCGACGAAACACTAATTTTTTGAGTAACTTTGATCGGATCGTCTCCAAACTTCATGGGAATCTAGTATATGGTCCGGCGCTCAGCTGATTAGTTTTTGGTGGCGATCGGCCTTGACCTTCATGGTTAGCGCTGGAGGTCGAAAATTATTGACCCCAAGGTCAAATTTTGAAATCGTAGGTACCATATCGAGTAATACCTCATATGAATGCCCTTGATGAGTGCTTCCCAGATCTGTAAACAGTTTGACGCTATGACGTCATTTGATGACGTCATGACGAAAAAACGGAATTTTCACATTTTGGCAAGATACAGTTCACCCTGTGGGTGACATATGTTCATTTTGTTTTTTTGTTTTTTTGTTTGTGGTTAATCATTTTTTTTTCACGTTTAGATCACTCTGTAGACCACAGTTATTATTGGAAACTCCTGTAACTTCGCATATCAGAGTCCTATAGAGATACCCTTCAGCACACAAAATTTTGAAGGTCAAGGTCAAAGGTCAAGGTCACTTTGCGGTCAATCATGGAGGTCAACGAAACCCTTATTTTTTGAGTAACTTTGATCGGATCGTCTCCAAACTTCATGGGAATCTAGTATATGGTCCGGCGCTCAGCTGATTAGTTTTTGGTGGCGATCGGCCTTGACCTTCATGGTTAGCGCTGGAGGTCGAAAATTATTGACCCCAAGGTCAAATTACGAAACCCTTATTTTTTGAGTAACTTTGATCTTATGATCTCCAAACTTGGTGGGTATATAGGGTGTGGTATGGCGCTCAGTTGATTAGTTTTTGGTGTCGATCGGCCTTGACCTTCAAGGTCATTTTGAAGGTCATTCAATTTTGACCAAAAGGTAAAATTTTCAAGTTTCAGTTACCATATCGAGTAGTACCTCAAATTGAAGCCCTTGTTGAGTGCTTTCCAAACATATAACTAGTTTGACAATGTGACGTCATTTGACGGCGTTATGACGAAAAAACTGCACTTTTCATGTATATTGTATTGCTTTAGTTCGCATTGTTTAGGTCACTCTGTAGAGCACAGTTCCCTTTGGAAACTCTTGTAAGTTCGCATATCAGAGTCTTTTAGAGATACCCTTTAGCACACAAAATTATGAAGGTCAAGGTCAAAGGTCAAGGTCACTTTGCGGCCAATCATGGAGGTCAACGAAACCCTTATTTTTTGAGTAACTTTGATCTTATGATCTCCAAACGTGGTGGGTATATACGGTGTGGTATGGCGCTCAGCTGGTTAGTTTTTGGTGTCGATCGGCCTTGACCTTCAAGGTCATTTTGAAGGTCATTCAATTTTGACCAAAAGGTAAAATTTTCAAGTTTCAGTTACCATATCGAGTAGTACCTCAAATTTAAGCCCTTGTTGAGTGCTTTCCAAACATATAACTAGTTTGACAATGTGACGTCATTTGACGGCGTTATGACGAAAAAACTGCACTTTTCATGTATATTGTATTGCTTTAGTTCGCATTGTTTAGGTCACTCTGTAGAGCACAGTTCCCTTTGGAAACTCTTGTAAGTTCGCATATCAGAGTCTTTTAGAGATACCCTTTAGCACACAAAATTATGAAGGTCAAGGTCAAAGGTCAAGGTCACTTTGCGGCCAATCATGGAGGTCGACGAAACACTAATTTTTTGAGTAACTTTGATCGGATCGTCTCCAAACTTCATGGGAATCTAGTATATGGTCCGGCGCTCAGCTGATTAGTTTTTGGTGGCGATCGGCCTTGACCTTCATGGTTAGCGCTGGAGGTCGAAAATTATTGACCCCAAGGTCAAATTTTGAAATCGTAGGTACCATATCGAGTAATACCTCATATGAATGCCCTTGATGAGTGCTTCCCAGATCTGTAAACAGTTTGACGCTATGACGTCATTTGATGACGTCATGACGAAAAAACGGAATTTTCACATTTTGGCAAGATACGGTTCACCCTGTGGGTGACATATGTTCATTATCTTGCCAAAACGAAGTTTTTGCAAGATGTATTAGTCAGCTTGTATGTTTGTTTTTATCTTGCCAAAACGAAGTTTTTGCAAGATGTATTAGTCAGCTTGTATGTTTGTTATCTTGCCAAAACGAAGTTTTTGCAAGATGTATTAGTCAGCTTGTATGTTTGTTATCTTGCCAAAACGAAGTTTTTGCAAGATGTATTAGACAGCTTGTATGTTTGTTTTTATCTTGCCAAAACGAAGTTTTTGCAAGATGTATCAGTCAGCTTGTATGTTTGTTTGTTTGTTTGTTTTTTTGTTTGTGGTTAATCATTTTTTTTTCACGTTTAGATCACTCTGTAGACCACAGTTATTATTGGAAACTCCTGTAACTTCGCATATCAGAGTCCTATAGAGATACCCTTCAGCACACAAAATTTTGAAGGTCAAGGTCAAAGGTCAAGGTCACTTTGTGGTCAATCATGGAGGTCAACGAAACCCTTATTTTTTGAGTAACTTTGATCGGATCGTCTCCAAACTTCATGGGAATCTAGTATATGGTCCGGCGCTCAGCTGATTAGTTTTTGGTGGCGATCGGCCTTGACCTTCATGGTTAGCGCTGGAGGTCGAAAATTATTGACCCCAAGGTCAAATTTTGAAATCGTAGTTTTTTGAGTAACTTTGATCGGATCGTCTCCAAACTTCATGGGAATCTAGTATATGGTCCGGCGCTCAGCTGATTAGTTTTTGGTGGCGATCGGCCTTGACCTTCATGGTTAGCGCTGGAGGTCGAAAATTATTGACCCCAAGGTCAAATTTTGAAATCGTAGGTACCATATAGACCACAGTTATTATTGGAAACTCCTGTAACTTCGCATATCAGAGTCCTATAGAGATACCCTTCAGCACACAAAATTTTGAAGGTCAAGGTCAAAGGTCAAGGTCACTTTGCGGTCAATCATGGAGGTCAACGAAACCCTTATTTTTTGAGTAACTTTGATCGGATCGTCTCCAAACTTCATGGGAATCTAGTATATGGTCCGGCGCTCAGCTGATTAGTTTTTGGTGGCGATCGGCCTTGACCTTCATGGTTAGCGCTGGAGGTCGAAAATTATTGACCCCAAGGTCAAATTTTGAAATCGTAGTTTTTTGAGTAACTTTGATCGGATCGTCTCCAAACTTCATGGGAATCTAGTATATGGTCCGGCGCTCAGCTGATTAGTTTTTGGTGTCGATCGGCCTTGACCTTCAAGGTCATTTTGAAGGTCATTCAATTGGGTCAATCATGGAGGTCAACGAAACCCTTATTTTTTGAGTAACTTTGATCTTATGATCTCCAAACTTGGTGGGTATATAGCGTGTGGTATGGCGCTCAGCTGATTAGTTTTTGGTGTCGATCGGCCTTGACCTTCAAGGTCATTTTGAAGGTCATTCAATTTTGACCAAAAGGTAAAATTTTCAAGTTTCAGTTACCATATCGAGTAGTACCTCAAATTGAAGCCCTTGTTGAGTGCTTTCCAAACATATAACTAGTTTGACAATGTGACGTCATTTGACGGCGTTATGACGAAAAAACTGCACTTTTCATGTATATTGTATTGCTTTAGTTCGCATTGTTTAGGTCACTCTGTAGAGCACAGTTCCCTTTGGAAACTCTTGTAAGTTCGCATATCAGAGTCTTTTAGAGATAGCCGCTCCAGACATTCCTCAAAGAGTCGCTTCTAGTGGATAGCAGTTCTGTTCACCTCAGTGTGACCTGAAGCAAGTCACTCATGTTCACATTTTGGCAAGATACGGTTCACCCTGTGGGTGATTTTTATTTTTTTGTTTGTTTTTTTGTTTTTTTGTTTGTGGTTAATCATTTTTTTTTCACGTTTAGATCACTCTGTAGACCACAGTTATTATTGGAAACTCCTGTAACTTCGCATATCAGAGTCCTATAGAGATACCCTTCAGCACACAAAATTTTGAAGGTCAAGGTCAAAGGTCAAGGTCACTTTGCGGTCAATCATGGAGGTCAATGAAACCCTTATTTTTTGAGTAACTTTGATCTTATGATCTCCAAACTTGGTGGGTATATAGGGTGTGGTATGGCGCTCAGCTGATTAGTTTTTGGTGTCGATCGGCCTTGACCTTCAAGGTCATTTTGAAGGTCATTCAATTTTGACCAAAAGGTAAAATTTTCAAGTTTCAGTTACCATATCGAGTAGTACCTCAAATTGAAGCCCTTGTTGAGTGCTTTCCAAACATATAACTAGTTTGACAATGTGACGTCATTTGACGGCGTTATGACGAAAAAACTGCACTTTTCATGTATATTGTATTGCTTTAGTTCGCATTGTTTAGGTCACTCTGTAGAGCACAGTTCCCTTTGGAAACTCTTGTAAGTTCGCATATCAGAGTCTTTTAGAGATACCCTTTAGCACACAAAATTATGAAGGTCAAGGTCAAAGGTCAAGGTCACTTTGCGGTCAATCATGGAGGTCAACGAAACCCTTATTTTTTGAGTAACTTTGATCGGATCGTCTCCAAACTTCATGGGAATCTAGTATATGGTCCGGCGCTCAGCTGATTCGTTTTTGGTGGCGATCGGCCTTGACCTTCATGGTTAGCGCTGGAGGTCGAAAATTATTGACCCCAAGGTCAAATTTTGAAATCGTAGGTACCATATCGAGTAATACCTCATATGAATGCCCTTGATGAGTGCTTCCCAGATCTGTAAACAGTTTGACGCTATGACGTCATTTGATGACGTCATGACGAAAAAACGGAATTTTCATGAAAAAATTATTTCCTCAGTTCTCATCAAAATCTTTCAATATTTCATGTGCGTTGGTCATGAAGACATACTATTCACCATACTAAATTATTAAGGTCAAGGTCAAAGGTCAAGGTCACTTTGCGAAGTGAAGCTTTAGACATTTATAGGTCAAGGTCAAGCTTTAGACATTATATAAATGACGTCATTTGGTGACGTTATAAGGCAAACACGTATTTTTCAAGGTCACTCTCTAGAACGATTATCATCGGAATATCTCGTGGGCAGACATTCCTCAAAGAGTCGCTTCTAGTGGATAGCAGTTCTGTTCACCTCAGTGTGACCTGAAGCAAGTCACTCATGTTCACATTTTGGCAAGATACGGTTCACCCTGTGGGTGACATATGTTTATTGTTTGTGGTTAATCATTTTTTTTTCACGTTTAGATCACTCTGTAGACCACAGTTATTATTGGAAACTCCTGTAACTTCGCATATCAGAGTCCTATAGAGATACCCTTCAGCACACAAAATTTTGAAGGTCAAGGTCAAAGGTCAAGGTCATTTTGCGGTCAATCATGGAGGTCAACGAAACCCTTATTTTTTGAGTAACTTTGATCGGATCGTCTCCAAACTTCATGGGAATCTAGTATATGGTCCGGCGCTCAGCTGATTAGTTTTTGGTGGCGATCGGCCTTGACCTTCATGGTTAGCGCTGGAGGTCGAAAATTATTGACCCCAAGGTCAAATTTTGAAATCGTAGGTACCATATCGAGTAATACCTCATATGAATGCCCTTGATGAGTGCTTCCCAGATCTGTAAACAGTTTGACGCTATGACGTCATTTGATGACGTCATGACGAAAAAACGGAATTTTCATGAAAAAATTATTTCCTCAGTTCTCATCAAAATCTTTCAATATTTCATGTGCGTTGGTCATGAAGACATACTATTCACCATACGAAATTATTAAGGTCAAGGTCAAATGGCAAGATACAGTTCACCCTGTGGGTGACATATGTTTATTATCTTGCCAAAACGAAGTTTTTGCAAGATGTATCAGTCAGCTTGTATGTTTGTTTGTTTGTTTTTATCTTGCCAAAACGAAGTTTTTGCAAGATGTATTAGTCAGCTTGTATGTTTGTTTGTTTTTTTGTTTGTGGTTAATCATTTTTTTTTCACGTTTAGATCACTCTGTAGACCACAGTTATTATTGGAAACTCCTGTAACTTCGCATATCAGAGTCCTATAGAGATACCCTTCAGCACACAAAATTTTGAAGGTCAAGGTCAAAGGTCAAGGTCACTTTGTGGTCAATCATGGAGGTCGACGAAACACTAATTTTTTGAGTAACTTTGATCGGATCGTCTCCAAACTTCATGGGAATCTAGTATATGGTCCGGCGCTCAGCTGATTAGTTTTTGGTGGCGATCGGCCTTGACCTTCATGGTTAGCGCTGGAGGTCGAAAATTATTGACCCCAAGGTCAAATTTTGAAATCGTAGGTACCATATCGAGTAATACCTCATATGAATGCCCTTGATGAGTGCTTCCCAGATCTGTAAACAGTTTGACGCTATGACGTCATTTGATGACGTCATGACGAAAAAACGGAATTTTCACATTTTGGCAAGATACAGTTCACCCTGTGGGTGACATATGTTCATTTTGTTTTTTTGTTTTTTTGTTTGTGGTTAATCATTTTTTTTTCACGTTTAGATCACTCTGTAGACCACAGTTATTATTGGAAACTCCTGTAACTTCGCATATCAGAGTCCTATAGAGATACCCTTCAGCACACAAAATTTTGAAGGTCAAGGTCAAAGGTCAAGGTCACTTTGCGGTCAATCATGGAGGTCAACGAAACCCTTATTTTTTGAGTAACTTTGATCGGATCGTCTCCAAACTTCATGGGAATCTAGTATATGGTCCGGCGCTCAGCTGATTAGTTTTTGGTGGCGATCGGCCTTGACCTTCATGGTTAGCGCTGGAGGTCGAAAATTATTGACCCCAAGGTCAAATTACGAAACCCTTATTTTTTGAGTAACTTTGATCTTATGATCTCCAAACTTGGTGGGTATATAGGGTGTGGTATGGCGCTCAGTTGATTAGTTTTTGGTGTCGATCGGCCTTGACCTTCAAGGTCATTTTGAAGGTCATTCAATTTTGACCAAAAGGTAAAATTTTCAAGTTTCAGTTACCATATCGAGTAGTACCTCAAATTGAAGCCCTTGTTGAGTGCTTTCCAAACATATAACTAGTTTGACAATGTGACGTCATTTGACGGCGTTATGACGAAAAAACTGCACTTTTCATGTATATTGTATTGCTTTAGTTCGCATTGTTTAGGTCACTCTGTAGAGCACAGTTCCCTTTGGAAACTCTTGTAAGTTCGCATATCAGAGTCTTTTAGAGATACCCTTTAGCACACAAAATTATGAAGGTCAAGGTCAAAGGTCAAGGTCACTTTGCGGCCAATCATGGAGGTCAACGAAACCCTTATTTTTTGAGTAACTTTGATCTTATGATCTCCAAACGTGGTGGGTATATACGGTGTGGTATGGCGCTCAGCTGGTTAGTTTTTGGTGTCGATCGGCCTTGACCTTCAAGGTCATTTTGAAGGTCATTCAATTTTGACCAAAAGGTAAAATTTTCAAGTTTCAGTTACCATATCGAGTAGTACCTCAAATTTAAGCCCTTGTTGAGTGCTTTCCAAACATATAACTAGTTTGACAATGTGACGTCATTTGACGGCGTTATGACGAAAAAACTGCACTTTTCATGTATATTGTATTGCTTTAGTTCGCATTGTTTAGGTCACTCTGTAGAGCACAGTTCCCTTTGGAAACTCTTGTAAGTTCGCATATCAGAGTCTTTTAGAGATACCCTTTAGCACACAAAATTATGAAGGTCAAGGTCAAAGGTCAAGGTCACTTTGCGGCCAATCATGGAGGTCGACGAAACACTAATTTTTTGAGTAACTTTGATCGGATCGTCTCCAAACTTCATGGGAATCTAGTATATGGTCCGGCGCTCAGCTGATTAGTTTTTGGTGGCGATCGGCCTTGACCTTCATGGTTAGCGCTGGAGGTCGAAAATTATTGACCCCAAGGTCAAATTTTGAAATCGTAGGTACCATATCGAGTAATACCTCATATGAATGCCCTTGATGAGTGCTTCCCAGATCTGTAAACAGTTTGACGCTATGACGTCATTTGATGACGTCATGACGAAAAAACGGAATTTTCACATTTTGGCAAGATACGGTTCACCCTGTGGGTGACATATGTTCATTATCTTGCCAAAACGAAGTTTTTGCAAGATGTATTAGTCAGCTTGTATGTTTGTTTTTATCTTGCCAAAACGAAGTTTTTGCAAGATGTATTAGTCAGCTTGTATGTTTGTTATCTTGCCAAAACGAAGTTTTTGCAAGATGTATTAGTCAGCTTGTATGTTTGTTATCTTGCCAAAACGAAGTTTTTGCAAGATGTATTAGACAGCTTGTATGTTTGTTTTTATCTTGCCAAAACGAAGTTTTTGCAAGATGTATCAGTCAGCTTGTATGTTTGTTTGTTTGTTTGTTTTTTTGTTTGTGGTTAATCATTTTTTTTTCACGTTTAGATCACTCTGTAGACCACAGTTATTATTGGAAACTCCTGTAACTTCGCATATCAGAGTCCTATAGAGATACCCTTCAGCACACAAAATTTTGAAGGTCAAGGTCAAAGGTCAAGGTCACTTTGTGGTCAATCATGGAGGTCAACGAAACCCTTATTTTTTGAGTAACTTTGATCGGATCGTCTCCAAACTTCATGGGAATCTAGTATATGGTCCGGCGCTCAGCTGATTAGTTTTTGGTGGCGATCGGCCTTGACCTTCATGGTTAGCGCTGGAGGTCGAAAATTATTGACCCCAAGGTCAAATTTTGAAATCGTAGTTTTTTGAGTAACTTTGATCGGATCGTCTCCAAACTTCATGGGAATCTAGTATATGGTCCGGCGCTCAGCTGATTAGTTTTTGGTGGCGATCGGCCTTGACCTTCATGGTTAGCGCTGGAGGTCGAAAATTATTGACCCCAAGGTCAAATTTTGAAATCGTAGGTACCATATAGACCACAGTTATTATTGGAAACTCCTGTAACTTCGCATATCAGAGTCCTATAGAGATACCCTTCAGCACACAAAATTTTGAAGGTCAAGGTCAAAGGTCAAGGTCACTTTGCGGTCAATCATGGAGGTCAACGAAACCCTTATTTTTTGAGTAACTTTGATCGGATCGTCTCCAAACTTCATGGGAATCTAGTATATGGTCCGGCGCTCAGCTGATTAGTTTTTGGTGGCGATCGGCCTTGACCTTCATGGTTAGCGCTGGAGGTCGAAAATTATTGACCCCAAGGTCAAATTTTGAAATCGTAGTTTTTTGAGTAACTTTGATCGGATCGTCTCCAAACTTCATGGGAATCTAGTATATGGTCCGGCGCTCAGCTGTTTAGTTTTTGGTGTCGATCGGCCTTGACCTTCAAGGTCATTTTGAAGGTCATTCAATTGGGTCAATCATGGAGGTCAACGAAACCCTTATTTTTTGAGTAACTTTGATCTTATGATCTCCAAACTTGGTGGGTATATAGCGTGTGGTATGGCGCTCAGCTGATTAGTTTTTGGTGTCGATCGGCCTTGACCTTCAAGGTCATTTTGAAGGTCATTCAATTTTGACCAAAAGGTAAAATTTTCAAGTTTCAGTTACCATATCGAGTAGTACCTCAAATTGAAGCCCTTGTTGAGTGCTTTCCAAACATATAACTAGTTTGACAATGTGACGTCATTTGACGGCGTTATGACGAAAAAACTGCACTTTTCATGTATATTGTATTGCTTTAGTTCGCATTGTTTAGGTCACTCTGTAGAGCACAGTTCCCTTTGGAAACTCTTGTAAGTTCGCATATCAGAGTCTTTTAGAGATACCCTTTAGCACACAAAATTATGAAGGTCAAGGTCAAAGGTCAAGGTCACTTTGCGGCCAATCATGGAGGTCGACGAAACACTAATTTTTTGAGTAACTTTGATCGGATCGTCTCCAAACTTCATGGGAATCTAGTATATGGTCCGGTGCTCAGCTGATTAGTTTTTGGTGGCGATCGGCCTTGACCTTCATGGTTAGCGCTGGAGGTCGAAAATTATTGACCCCAAGGTCAAATTTTGAAATCGTAGGTACCATATCGAGTAATACCTCATATGAATGCCCTTGATGAGTGCTTCCCAGATCTGTAAACAGTTTGACGCTATGACGTCATTTGATGACGTCATGACGAAAAAACGGAATTTTCACATTTTGGCAAGATACGGTTCACCCTGTGGGTGACATATGTTTATTTTGTTTTTTGTTTGTGGTTAATCATTTTTTTTTCACGTTTAGATCACTCTGTAGACCACAGTTATTATTGGAAACTCCTGTAACTTCGCATATCAGAGTCCTATAGAGATACCCTTCAGCACACAAAATTTTGAAGGTCAAGGTCAAAGGTCAAGGTCACTTTGCGGTCAATCATGGAGGTCAACGAAACCCTTATTTTTTGAGTAACTTTGATCGGATCGTCTCCAAACTTCATGGGAATCTAGTATATGGTCCGGCGCTCAGCTGATTAGTTTTTGGTGGCGATCGGCCTTGACCTTCATGGTTAGCGCTGGAGGTCGAAAATTATTGACCCCAAGGTCAAATTACGAAACCCTTATTTTTTGAGTAACTTTGATCTTATGATCTCCAAACTTGGTGGGTATATAGGGTGTGGTATGGCGCTCAGTTGATTAGTTTTTGGTGTCGATCGGCCTTGACCTTTAAGGTCATTTTGAAGGTCATTCAATTTTGACCAAAAGGTAAAATTTTCAAGTTTCAGTTACCATATCGAGTAGTACCTCAAATTGAAGCCCTTGTTGAGTGCTTTCCAAACATATAACTAGTTTGACAATGTGACGTCATTTGACGGCGTTATGATGAAAAAACTGCACTTTTCATGTATATTGTATTGCTTTAGTTCGCATTGTTTAGGTCACTCTGTAGAGCACAGTTCCCTTTGGAAACTCTTGTAAGTTCGCATATCAGAGTCTTTTAGAGATACCCTTTAGCACACAAAATTATGAAGGTCAAGGTCAAAGGTCAAGGTCACTTTGCGGCCAATCATGGAGGTCGACGAAACACTAATTTTTTGAGTAACTTTGATCGGATCGTCTCCAAACTTCATGGGAATCTAGTATATAAGGTCCGGCGCTCAGCTGATTAGTTTTTGGTGGCGATCGGCCTTGACCTTCATGGTTAGCGCTGGAGGTCGAAAATTATTGACCCCAAGGTCAAATTACGAAACCCTTATTTTTTGAGTAACTTTGATCTTATGATCTCCAAACTTGGTGGGTATATAGGGTGTGGTATGGCGCTCAGCTGATTAGTTTTTGGTGTCGATCGACCTTGACCTTCAAGGTCATTTTGAAGGTCATTCAATATTGACCAAAAGGTAAAATTTTCAAGTTTCAGTTACCATATTTACCACAGTTATTATTGGAAACTCCTGTAGCTTCGCATATCAGAGTCCTATAGAGATACCCTTCAGCACACAAAATTTTGAAGGTCAAGGTCAAAGGTCAAGGTCACTTTGCGGTCACTCATGGAGGTCAACGAAACCCATATTTTTTGAGTAACTTTGATCTTATGATCTCCAAACTTGGTGGGTATATAGGGTGTGGTATGGCGCTCAGCTGATTAGTTTTTGGTGTCGATCGGACTTGACCTTCAAGGTCATTTTGAAGGTCATTCAATTGGGTCAATCATGGAGGTCAACGAAACCCTTATTTTTTGAGTAACTTTGATCTTATGATCTCCAAACTTGGTGGGTATATAGCGTGTGGTATGGCGCTCAGCTGATTAGTTTTTGGTGTCGATCGGCCTTGACCTTCAAGGTCATTTTGAAGGTCATTCAATTTTGACCAAAAGGTAAAATTTTCAAGTTTCAGTTACCATATCGAGTAGTACCTCAAATTGAAGCCCTTGTTGAGTGCTTTCCAAACATATAACTAGTTTGACAATGTGACGTCATTTGACGGCGTTATGACGAAAAAACTGCACTTTTCATGTATATTGTATTGCTTTAGTTCGCATTGTTTAGGTCACTCTGTAGAGCACAGTTCCCTTTGGAAACTCTTGTAAGTTCGCATATCAGAGTCTTTTAGAGATAGCCGCTCCAGACATTCCTCAAAGAGTCGCTTCTAGTGGATAGCAGTTCTGTTCACCTCAGTGTGACCTGAAGCAAGTCACTCATGTTCACATTTTGGCAAGATACGGTTCACCCTGTGGGTGATTTTTATTTTTTTGTTTGTTTTTTTGTTTTTTTGTTTGTGGTTAATCATTTTTTTTTCACGTTTAGATCACTCTGTAGACCACAGTTATTATTGGAAACTCCTGTAACTTCGCATATCAGAGTCCTATAGAGATACCCTTCAGCACACAAAATTTTGAAGGTCAAGGTCAAAGGTCAAGGTCACTTTGCGGTCAATCATGGAGGTCAACGAAACCCTTATTTTTTGAGTAACTTTGATCTTATGATCTCCAAACTTGGTGGGTATATAGGGTGTGGTATGGCGCTCAGCTGATTAGTTTTTGGTGTCGATCGGCCTTGACCTTCAAGGTCATTTTGAAGGTCATTCAATTTTGACCAAAAGGTAAAATTTTCAAGTTTCAGTTACCATATCGAGTAGTACCTCAAATTGAAGCCCTTGTTGAGTGCTTTCCAAACATATAACTAGTTTGACAATGTGACGTCATTTGACGGCGTTATGACGAAAAAACTGCACTTTTCATGTATATTGTATTGCTTTAGTTCGCATTGTTTAGGTCACTCTGTAGAGCACAGTTCCCTTTGGAAACTCTTGTAAGTTCGCATATCAGAGTCTTTTAGAGATACCCTTTAGCACACAAAATTATGAAGGTCAAGGTCAAAGGTCAAGGTCACTTTGCGGCCAATCATGGAGGTCGACGAAACACTAATTTTTTGAGTAACTTTGATCGGATCGTCTCCAAACTTCATGGGAATCTAGTATATGGTCCGGCGCTCAGCTGATTAGTTTTTGGTGGCGATCGGCCTTGACCTTCATGGTTAGCGCTGGAGGTCGAAAATTATTGACCCCAAGGTCAAATTTTGAAATCGTAGGTACCATATCGAGTAATACCTCATATGAATGCCCTTGATGAGTGCTTCCCAGATCTGTAAACAGTTTGACGCTATGACGTCATTTGATGACGTCATGACGAAAAAACGGAATTTTCACATTTTGGCAAGATACGGTTCACCCTGTGGGTGACATATGTTTATTTGTTTTTTTGTTTGTGGTTAATCATTTTTTTTCACGTTTAGATCACTCTGTAGACCACAGTTATTATTGGAAACTCCTGTAACTTCGCATATCAGAGTCCTATAGAGATACCCTTCAGCACACAAAATTTTGAAGGTCAAGGTCAAAGGTCAAGGTCACTTTGTGGTCAATCATGGAGGTCAACGAAACCCTTATTTTTTGAGTAACTTTGATCGGATCGTCTCCAAACTTCATGGGAATCTAGTATATGGTCCGGCGCTCAGCTGATTAGTTTTTGGTGGCGATCGGCCTTGACCTTCATGGTTAGCGCTGGAGGTCGAAAATTATTGACCCCAAGGTCAAATTTTGAAATCGTAGTTTTTTGAGTAACTTTGATCGGATCGTCTCCAAACTTCATGGGAATCTAGTATATGGTCCGGCGCTCAGCTGATTAGTTTTTGGTGGCGATCGGCCTTGACCTTCATGGTTAGCGCTGGAGGTCGAAAATTATTGACCCCAAGGTCAAATTTTGAAATCGTAGGTACCATATAGACCACAGTTATTATTGGAAACTCCTGTAACTTCGCATATCAGAGTCCTATAGAGATACCCTTCAGCACACAAAATTTTGAAGGTCAAGGTCAAAGGTCAAGGTCACTTTGCGGTCAATCATGGAGGTCAACGAAACCCTTATTTTTTGAGTAACTTTGATCGGATCGTCTCCAAACTTCATGGGAATCTAGTATATGGTCCGGCGCTCAGCTGATTAGTTTTTGGTGGCGATCGGCCTTGACCTTCATGGTTAGCGCTGGAGGTCGAAAATTATTGACCCCAAGGTCAAATTTTGAAATCGTAGTTTTTTGAGTAACTTTGATCGGATCGTCTCCAAACTTCATGGGAATCTAGTATATGGTCCGGCGCTCAGCTGATTAGTTTTTGGTGTCGATCGGCCTTGACCTTCAAGGTCATTTTGAAGGTCATTCAATTGGGTCAATCATGGAGGTCAACGAAACCCTTATTTTTTGAGTAACTTTGATCTTATGATCTCCAAACTTGGTGGGTATATAGCGTGTGGTATGGCGCTCAGCTGATTAGTTTTTGGTGTCGATCGGCCTTGACCTTCAAGGTCATTTTGAAGGTCATTCAATTTTGACCAAAAGGTAAAATTTTCAAGTTTCAGTTACCATATCGAGTAGTACCTCAAATTGAAGCCCTTGTTGAGTGCTTTCCAAACATATAACTAGTTTGACAATGTGACGTCATTTGACGGCGTTATGATGAAAAAACTGCACTTTTCATGTATATTGTATTGCTTTAGTTCGCATTGTTTAGGTCACTCTGTAGAGCACAGTTCCCTTTGGAAACTCTTGTAAGTTCGCATATCAGAGTCTTTTAGAGATACCCTTTAGCACACAAAATTATGAAGGTCAAGGTCAAAGGTCAAGGTCACTTTGCGGCCAATCATGGAGGTCGACGAAACACTAATTTTTTGAGTAACTTTGATCGGATCGTCTCCAAACTTCATGGGAATCTAGTATATGGTCCGGCGCTCAGCTGATTAGTTTTTGGTGGCGATCGGCCTTGACCTTCATGGTTAGCGCTGGAGGTCGAAAATTATTGACCCCAAGGTCAAATTTTGAAATCGTAGGTACCATATCGAGTAATACCTCATATGAATGCCCTTGATGAGTGCTTCCCAGATCTGTAAACAGTTTGACGCTATGACGTCATTTGATGACGTCATGACGAAAAAACGGAATTTTCACATTTTGGCAAGATACGGTTCACCCTGTGGGTGACATATGTTTATTTTGTTTTTTGTTTGTGGTTAATCATTTTTTTTTCACGTTTAGATCACTCTGTAGACCACAGTTATTATTGGAAACTCCTGTAACTTCGCATATCAGAGTCCTATAGAGATACCCTTCAGCACACAAAATTTTGAAGGTCAAGGTCAAAGGTCAAGGTCACTTTGCGGTCAATCATGGAGGTCAACGAAACCCTTATTTTTTGAGTAACTTTGATCGGATCGTCTCCAAACTTCATGGGAATCTAGTATATGGTCCGGCGCTCAGCTGATTAGTTTTTGGTGGCGATCGGCCTTGACCTTCATGGTTAGCGCTGGAGGTCGAAAATTATTGACCCCAAGGTCAAATTACGAAACCCTTATTTTTTGAGTAACTTTGATCTTATGATCTCCAAACTTGGTGGGTATATAGGGTGTGGTATGGCGCTCAGTTGATTAGTTTTTGGTGTCGATCGGCCTTGACCTTTAAGGTCATTTTGAAGGTCATTCAATTTTGACCAAAAGGTAAAATTTTCAAGTTTCAGTTACCATATCGAGTAGTACCTCAAATTGAAGCCCTTGTTGAGTGCTTTCCAAACATATAACTAGTTTGACAATGTGACGTCATTTCACGGCGTTATGATGAAAAAACTGCACTTTTCATGTATATTGTATTGCTTTAGTTCGCATTGTTTAGGTCACTCTGTAGAGCACAGTTCCCTTTGGAAACTCTTGTAAGTTCGCATATCAGAGTCTTTTAGAGATACCCTTTAGCACACAAAATTATGAAGGTCAAGGTCAAAGGTCAAGGTCACTTTGCGGCCAATCATGGAGGTCGACGAAACACTAATTTTTTGAGTAACTTTGATCGGATCGTCTCCAAACTTCATGGGAATCTAGTATATAAGGTCCGGCGCTCAGCTGATTAGTTTTTGGTGGCGATCGGCCTTGACCTTCATGGTTAGCGCTGGAGGTCGAAAATTATTGACCCCAAGGTCAAATTACGAAACCCTTATTTTTTGAGTAACTTTGATCTTATGATCTCCAAACTTGGTGGGTATATAGGGTGTGGTATGGCGCTCAGCTGATTAGTTTTTGGTGTCGATCGACCTTGACCTTCAAGGTCATTTTGAAGGTCATTCAATATTGACCAAAAGGTAAAATTTTCAAGTTTCAGTTACCATATTTACCACAGTTATTATTGGAAACTCCTGTAGCTTCGCATATCAGAGTCCTATAGAGATACCCTTCAGCACACAAAATTTTGAAGGTCAAGGTCAAAGGTCAAGGTCACTTTGCGGTCACTCATGGAGGTCAACGAAACCCTTATTTTTTGAGTAACTTTGATCTTATGATCTCCAAACTTGGTGGGTATATAGGGTGTGGTATGGCGCTCAGCTGATTAGTTTTTGGTGTCGATCGGACTTGACCTTCAAGGTCATTTTGAAGGTCATTCAATTGGGTCAATCATGGAGGTCAACGAAACCCTTATTTTTTGAGTAACTTTGATCTTATGATCTCCAAACTTGGTGGGTATATAGCGTGTGGTATGGCGCTCAGCTGATTAGTTTTTGGTGTCGATCGGCCTTGACCTTCAAGGTCATTTTGAAGGTCATTCAATTTTGACCAAAAGGTAAAATTTTCAAGTTTCAGTTACCATATCGAGTAGTACCTCAAATTGAAGCCCTTGTTGAGTGCTTTCCAAACATATAACTAGTTTGACAATGTGACGTCATTTGACGGCGTTATGACGAAAAAACTGCACTTTTCATGTATATTGTATTGCTTTAGTTCGCATTGTTTAGGTCACTCTGTAGAGCACAGTTCCCTTTGGAAACTCTTGTAAGTTCGCATATCAGAGTCTTTTAGAGATAGCCGCTCCAGACATTCCTCAAAGAGTCGCTTCTAGTGGATAGCAGTTCTGTTCACCTCAGTGTGACCTGAAGCAAGTCACTCATGTTCACATTTTGGCAAGATACGGTTCACCCTGTGGGTGATTTTTATTTTTTTGTTTGTTTTTTTGTTTTTTTGTTTGTGGTTAATCATTTTTTTTTCACGTTTAGATCACTCTGTAGACCACAGTTATTATTGGAAACTCCTGTAACTTCGCATATCAGAGTCCTATAGAGATACCCTTCAGCACACAAAATTTTGAAGGTCAAGGTCAAAGGTCAAGGTCACTTTGCGGTCAATCATGGAGGTCAACGAAACCCTTATTTTTTGAGTAACTTTGATCTTATGATCTCCAAACTTGGTGGGTATATAGGGTGTGGTATGGCGCTCAGCTGATTAGTTTTTGGTGTCGATCGGCCTTGACCTTCAAGGTCATTTTGAAGGTCATTCAATTTTGACCAAAAGGTAAAATTTTCAAGTTTCAGTTACCATATCGAGTAGTACCTCAAATTGAAGCCCTTGTTGAGTGCTTTCCAAACATATAACTAGTTTGACAATGTGACGTCATTTGACGGCGTTATGACGAAAAAACTGCACTTTTCATGTATATTGTATTGCTTTAGTTCGCATTGTTTAGGTCACTCTGTAGAGCACAGTTCCCTTTGGAAACTCTTGTAAGTTCGCATATCAGAGTCTTTTAGAGATACCCTTTAGCACACAAAATTATGAAGGTCAAGGTCAAAGGTCAAGGTCACTTTGCGGCCAATCATGGAGGTCGACGAAACACTAATTTTTTGAGTAACTTTGATCGGATCGTCTCCAAACTTCATGGGAATCTAGTATATGGTCCGGCGCTCAGCTGATTAGTTTTTGGTGGCGATCGGCCTTGACCTTCATGGTTAGCGCTGGAGGTCGAAAATTATTGACCCCAAGGTCAAATTTTGAAATCGTAGGTACCATATCGAGTAATACCTCATATGAATGCCCTTGATGAGTGCTTCCCAGATCTGTAAACAGTTTGACGCTATGACGTCATTTGATGACGTCATGACGAAAAAACGGAATTTTCACATTTTGGCAAGATACGGTTCACCCTGTGGGTGACATATGTTTATTTGTTTTTTTGTTTGTGGTTAATCATTTTTTTTCACGTTTAGATCACTCTGTAGACCACAGTTATTATTGGAAACTCCTGTAACTTCGCATATCAGAGTCCTATAGAGATACCCTTCAGCACACAAAATTTTGAAGGTCAAGGTCAAAGGTCAAGGTCACTTTGTGGTCAATCATGGAGGTCGACGAAACACTAATTTTTTGAGTAACTTTGATCGGATCGTCTCCAAACTTCATGGGAATCTAGTATATGGTCCGGCGCTCAGCTGATTAGTTTTTGGTGGCGATCGGCCTTGACCTTCATGGTTAGCGCTGGAGGTCGAAAATTATTGACCCCAAGGTCAAATTTTGAAATCGTAGGTACCATATCGAGTAATACCTCATATGAATGCCCTTGATGAGTGTTTCCCAGATCTGTAAACAGTTTGACGCTATGACGTCATTTGATGACGTCATGACGAAAAAACGGAATTTTCACATTTTGGCAAGATACGGTTCACCCTGTGGGTGACATATGTTTATTTGTTTTTTTGTTTGTGGTTAATCATTTTTTTTCACGTTTAGATCACTCTGTAGACCACAGTTATTATTGGAAACTCCTGTAACTTCGCATATCAGAGTCCTATAGAGATACCCTTCAGCACACAAAATTTTGAAGGTCAAGGTCAAAGGTCAAGGTCACTTTGTGGTCAATCATGGAGGTCGACGAAACACTAATTTTTTGAGTAACTTTGATCGGATCGTCTCCAAACTTCATGGGAATCTAGTATATGGTCCGGCGCTCAGCTGATTAGTTTTTGGTGGCGATCAGCCTTGACCTTCATGGTTAGCGCTGGAGGTCGAAAATTATTGACCCCAAGGTCAAATTTTGAAATCGTAGGTACCATATCGAGTAATACCTCATATGAATGCCCTTGATGAGTGCTTCCCAGATCTGTAAACAGTTTGACGCTATGACGTCATTTGATGACGTCATGACGAAAAAACGGAATTTTCACATTTTGGCAAGATACGGTTCACCCTGTGGGTGACATATTTATCTTGCCAAAACGAAGTTTTTGCAAGATGTATTAGTCAGCTTGTTTCACGTTTAGATCACTCTGTAGACCACAGTTATTATTGGAAACTCCTGTAACTTCGCATATCAGAGTCCTATAGAGATACCCTTCAGCACACAAAATTTTGAAGGTCAAGGTCAAAGGTCAAGGTCACTTTGCGGTCAATCATGGAGGTCAACGAAACCCTTATTTTTTGAGTAACTTTGATCGGATCGTCTCCAAACTTCATGGGAATCTAGTATATGGTCCGGCGCTCAGCTGATTCGTTTTTGGTGGCGATCGGCCTTGACCTTCATGGTTAGCGCTGGAGGTCGAAAATTATTGACCCCAAGGTCAAATTTTGAAATCGTAGGTACCATATCGAGTAATACCTCATATGAATGCCCTTGATGAGTGCTTCCCAGATCTGTAAACAGTTTGACGCTATGACGTCATTTGATGACGTCATGACGAAAAAACGGAATTTTCATGAAAAAATTATTTCCTCAGTTCTCATCAAAATCTTTCAATATTTCATGTGCGTTGGTCATGAAGACATACTATTCACCATACTAAATTATTAAGGTCAAGGTCAAAGGTCAAGGTCACTTTGCGAAGTGAAGCTTTAGACATTTATAGGTCAAGGTCAAGCTTTAGACATTATATAAATGACGTCATTTGGTGACGTTATAAGGCAAACACGTATTTTTCAAGGTCACTCTCTAGAACGATTATCATCGGAATATCTCGTGGGCAGACATTCCTCAAAGAGTCGCTTCTAGTGGATAGCAGTTCTGTTCACCTCAGTGTGACCTGAAGCAAGTCACTCATGTTCACATTTTGGCAAGATACGGTTCACCCTGTGGGTGACATATGTTTATTGTTTGTGGTTAATCATTTTTTTTTCACGTTTAGATCACTCTGTAGACCACAGTTATTATTGGAAACTCCTGTAACTTCGCATATCAGAGTCCTATAGAGATACCCTTCAGCACACAAAATTTTGAAGGTCAAGGTCAAAGGTCAAGGTCATTTTGCGGTCAATCATGGAGGTCAACGAAACCCTTATTTTTTGAGTAACTTTGATCGGATCGTCTCCAAACTTCATGGGAATCTAGTATATGGTCCGGCGCTCAGCTGATTAGTTTTTGGTGGCGATCGGCCTTGACCTTCATGGTTAGCGCTGGAGGTCGAAAATTATTGACCCCAAGGTCAAATTTTGAAATCGTAGGTACCATATCGAGTAATACCTCATATGAATGCCCTTGATGAGTGCTTCCCAGATCTGTAAACAGTTTGACGCTATGACGTCATTTGATGACGTCATGACGAAAAAACGGAATTTTCATGAAAAAATTATTTCCTCAGTTCTCATCAAAATCTTTCAATATTTCATGTGCGTTGGTCATGAAGACATACTATTCACCATACGAAATTATTAAGGTCAAGGTCAAATGGCAAGATACAGTTCACCCTGTGGGTGACATATGTTTATTATCTTGCCAAAACGAAGTTTTTGCAAGATGTATCAGTCAGCTTGTATGTTTGTTTGTTTGTTTTTATCTTGCCAAAACGAAGTTTTTGCAAGATGTATTAGTCAGCTTGTATGTTTGTTTGTTTTTTTGTTTGTGGTTAATCATTTTTTTTTCACGTTTAGATCACTCTGTAGACCACAGTTATTATTGGAAACTCCTGTAACTTCGCATATCAGAGTCCTATAGAGATACCCTTCAGCACACAAAATTTTGAAGGTCAAGGTCAAAGGTCAAGGTCACTTTGTGGTCAATCATGGAGGTCGACGAAACACTAATTTTTTGAGTAACTTTGATCGGATCGTCTCCAAACTTCATGGGAATCTAGTATATGGTCCGGCGCTCAGCTGATTAGTTTTTGGTGGCGATCGGCCTTGACCTTCATGGTTAGCGCTGGAGGTCGAAAATTATTGACCCCAAGGTCAAATTTTGAAATCGTAGGTACCATATCGAGTAATACCTCATATGAATGCCCTTGATGAGTGCTTCCCAGATCTGTAAACAGTTTGACGCTATTACGTCATTTGATGACGTCATGACGAAAAAACGGAATTTTCACATTTTGGCAAGATACAGTTCACCCTGTGGGTGACATATGTTCATTTTGTTTTTTTGTTTTTTTGTTTGTGGTTAATCATTTTTTTTTCACGTTTAGATCACTCTGTAGACCACAGTTATTATTGGAAACTCCTGTAACTTCGCATATCAGAGTCCTATAGAGATACCCTTCAGCACACAAAATTTTGAAGGTCAAGGTCAAAGGTCAAGGTCACTTTGCGGTCAATCATGGAGGTCAACGAAACCCTTATTTTTTGAGTAACTTTGATCGGATCGTCTCCAAACTTCATGGGAATCTAGTATATGGTCCGGCGCTCAGCTGATTAGTTTTTGGTGGCGATCGGCCTTGACCTTCATGGTTAGCGCTGGAGGTCGAAAATTATTGACCCCAAGGTCAAATTACGAAACCCTTATTTTTTGAGTAACTTTGATCTTATGATCTCCAAACTTGGTGGGTATATAGGGTGTGGTATGGCGCTCAGTTGATTAGTTTTTGGTGTCGATCGGCCTTGACCTTCAAGGTCATTTTGAAGGTCATTCAATTTTGACCAAAAGGTAAAATTTTCAAGTTTCAGTTACCATATCGAGTAGTACCTCAAATTGAAGCCCTTGTTGAGTGCTTTCCAAACATATAACTAGTTTGACAATGTGACGTCATTTGACGGCGTTATGACGAAAAAACTGCACTTTTCATGTATATTGTATTGCTTTAGTTCGCATTGTTTAGGTCACTCTGTAGAGCACAGTTCCCTTTGGAAACTCTTGTAAGTTCGCATATCAGAGTCTTTTAGAGATACCCTTTAGCACACAAAATTATGAAGGTCAAGGTCAAAGGTCAAGGTCACTTTGCGGCCAATCATGGAGGTCAACGAAACCCTTATTTTTTGAGTAACTTTGATCTTATGATCTCCAAACGTGGTGGGTATATACGGTGTGGTATGGCGCTCAGCTGGTTAGTTTTTGGTGTCGATCGGCCTTGACCTTCAAGGTCATTTTGAAGGTCATTCAATTTTGACCAAAAGGTAAAATTTTCAAGTTTCAGTTACCATATCGAGTAGTACCTCAAATTGAAGCCCTTGTTGAGTGCTTTCCAAACATATAACTAGTTTGACAATGTGACGTCATTTGACGGCGTTATGACGAAAAAACTGCACTTTTCATGTATATTGTATTGCTTTAGTTCGCATTGTTTAGGTCACTCTGTAGAGCACAGTTCCCTTTGGAAACTCTTGTAAGTTCGCATATCAGAGTCTTTTAGAGATACCCTTTAGCACACAAAATTATGAAGGTCAAGGTCAAAGGTCAAGGTCACTTTGCGGCCAATCATGGAGGTCGACGAAACACTAATTTTTTGAGTAACTTTGATCGGATCGTCTCCAAACTTCATGGGAATCTAGTATATGGTCCGGCGCTCAGCTGATTAGTTTTTGGTGGCGATCGGCCTTGACCTTCATGGTTAGCGCTGGAGGTCGAAAATTATTGACCCCAAGGTCAAATTTTGAAATCGTAGGTACCATATCGAGTAATACCTCATATGAATGCCCTTGATGAGTGCTTCCCAGATCTGTAAACAGTTTGACGCTATGACGTCATTTGATGACGTCATGACGAAAAAACGGAATTTTCACATTTTGGCAAGATACGGTTCACCCTGTGGGTGACATATGTTCATTATCTTGCCAAAACGAAGTTTTTGCAAGATGTATTAGTCAGCTTGTATGTTTGTTTTTATCTTGCCAAAACGAAGTTTTTGCAAGATGTATTAGTCAGCTTGTATGTTTGTTATCTTGCCAAAACGAAGTTTTTGCAAGATGTATTAGTCAGCTTGTATGTTTGTTATCTTGCCAAAACGAAGTTTTTGCAAGATGTATTAGACAGCTTGTATGTTTGTTTTTATCTTGCCAAAACGAAGTTTTTGCAAGATGTATCAGTCAGCTTGTATGTTTGTTTGTTTGTTTGTTTTTTTGTTTGTGGTTAATCATTTTTTTTTTCACGTTTAGATCACTCTGTAGACCACAGTTATTATTGGAAACTCCTGTAACTTCGCATATCAGAGTCCTATAGAGATACCCTTCAGCACACAAAATTTTGAAGGTCAAGGTCAAAGGTCAAGGTCATTTTGTGGTCAATCATGGAGGTCAACGAAACCCTTATTTTTTGAGTAACTTTGATCGGATCGTCTCCAAACTTCATGGGAATCTAGTATATGGTCCGGCGCTCAGCTGATTAGTTTTTGGTGGCGATCGGCCTTGACCTTCATGGTTAGCGCTGGAGGTCGAAAATTATTGACCCCAAGGTCAAATTTTGAAATCGTAGTTTTTTGAGTAACTTTGATCGGATCGTCTCCAAACTTCATGGGAATCTAGTATATGGTCCGGCGCTCAGCTGATTAGTTTTTGGTGGCGATCGGCCTTGACCTTCATGGTTAGCGCTGGAGGTCGAAAATTATTGACCCCAAGGTCAAATTTTGAAATCGTAGGTACCATATAGACCACAGTTATTATTGGAAACTCCTGTAACTTCGCATATCAGAGTCCTATAGAGATACCCTTCAGCACACAAAATTTTGAAGGTCAAGGTCAAAGGTCAAGGTCACTTTGCGGTCAATCATGGAGGTCAACGAAACCCTTATTTTTTGAGTAACTTTGATCGGATCGTCTCCAAACTTCATGGGAATCTAGTATATGGTCCGGCGCTCAGCTGATTAGTTTTTGGTGGCGATCGGCCTTGACCTTCATGGTTAGCGCTGGAGGTCGAAAATTATTGACCCCAAGGTCAAATTTTGAAATCGTAGTTTTTTGAGTAACTTTGATCGGATCGTCTCCAAACTTCATGGGAATCTAGTATATGGTCCGGCGCTCAGCTGATTAGTTTTTGGTGGCGATCGGCCTTGACCTTCATGGTTAGCGCTGGAGGTCGAAAATTATTGACCCCAAGGTCAAATTTTGAAATCGTAGGTACCATATTGAGTAATACCTCATATGAATGCCCTTGATGAGTGCTTCCCAGATCTGTAAACAGTTTGACGCTATGACGTCATTTGATGACGTCATGACGAAAAAACGGAATTTTCACATTTTGGCAAGATACGGTTCACCCTGTGGGTGACATATGTTTATTATCTTGCCAAAACGAAGTTTTTGCTAGATGTATCAGTCAGCTTGTATGTTTGTTTGTTTGTTTGTTTTTTTGTTTGTGGTTAATCATTTTTTTTTCACGTTTAGATCACTCTGTAGACCACAGTTATTATTGGAAACTCCTGTAACTTCGCATATCAGAGTCCTATAGAGATACCCTTCAGCACACAAAATTTTGAAGGTCAAGGTCAAAGGTCAAGGTCACTTTGCGGTCAATCATGGAGGTCAACGAAACCCTTATTTTTTGAGTAACTTTGATCGGATCGTCTCCAAACTTCATGGGAATCTAGTATATGGTCCGGCGCTCAGCTGATTAGTTTTTGGTGGCGATCGGCCTTGACCTTCAAGGTCATTTTGAAGGTCATTCAATTGGGTCAATCATGGAGGTCAACGAAACCCTTATTTTTTGAGTAACTTTGATCTTATGATCTCCAAACTTGGTGGGTATATAGGGTGTGGTATGGCGCTCAGCTGATTAGTGTTTGGTGTCGATCGGCCTTGACCTTCAAGGTCATTTTGAAGGTCATTCAATTTTGACCAAAAGGTAAAATTTTCAAGTTTCAGTTACCATATTTACCACAGTTATTATTGGAAACTCCTGTAACTTCGCATATCAGAGTCCTATAGAGATACCCTTCAGCACACAAAATTTTGAAGGTCAAGGTCAAAGGTCAATGTCACTTTGCGGTCAATCATGGAGGTCAACGAAACCCTTATTTTTTGAGTAACTTTGATCTTATGATCTCCAAACTTGGTGGGTATATAGGGTGTGGTATGGCGCTCAGCTGATTAGTTTTTGGTGTCGATCGGCCTTGACCTTCAAGGTCATTTTGAAGGTCATTCAATTGGGTCAATCATGGAGGTCAACGAAACCCTTATTTTTTGAGTAACTTTGATCTTATGATCTCCAAACTTGGTGGGTATATAGGGTGTGGTATGGCGCTCAGCTGATTAGTTTTTGGTGTCGATCGGCCTTGACCTTCAAGGTCATTTTGAAGGTCATTCAATTTTGACCAAAAGGTAAAATTTTCAAGTTTCAGTTACCATATCGAGTAGTACCTCAAATTGAAGCCCTGGTTGAGTGCTTTCCAAACATATAACTAGTTTGACAATGTGACGTCATTTGACGGCGTTATGACGAAAAAACTGCACTTTTCATGTATATTGTATTGCTTTAGTTCGCATTGTTTAGGTCACTCTGTAGAGCACAGTTCCCTTTGGAAACTCTTGTAAGTTCGCATATCAGAGTCTTTTAGAGATACCCTTTAGCACACAAAATTATGAAGGTCAAGGTCAAAGGTCAAGGTCACTTTGCGGCCAATCATGGAGGTGTTCACCTCAGTGTGACCTGAAGCAAGTCACTCATGTTCACATTTTGGCAAGATACGGTTCACCCTGTGGGTGACATATGTTTTTTTGTTTTTTGTTTTTTTGTTTGTGGTTAATCATTTTTTTGTTTGTTTTTTTGTTTGTTTTTTTGTTTTTTTGTTTGTGGTTAATCATTTTTTTCCACGTTTAGATCACTCTGTAGACCACAGTTATTATTGGAAACTCCTGTAACTTCGCATATCAGAGTCCTATAGAGATACCCTTCAGCACACAAAATTTTGAAGGTCAAGGTCAAAGGTCAAGGTCACTTTGTGGTCAATCATGGAGGTCGACGAAACCCTTATTTTTTGAGTAACTTTGATCGGATCGTCTCCAAACTTCATGGGAATCTAGTATATGGTCCGGCGCTCAGCTGATTAGTTTTTGGTGGCGATCGGCCTTGACCTTCATGGTTAGCGCTGGAGGTCGAAAATTATTGACCCCAAGGTCAAATGTTGAAACCCTTATTTTTTGAGTAACTTTGATCGGATCGTCTCCAAACTTCATGGGAATCTAGTATATGGTCCGGCGCTCAGCTGATTAGTTTTTGGTGGCGATCGGCCTTGACCTTCATGGTTAGCGCTGGAGGTCGAAAATTATTGACCCCAAGGTCAAATGTTGAAATCGTAGGTACCATATCTTCGCATATCTTCGCATGTAACTTCGCATATCAGAGTCCTATAGAGATACCCTTCAGCACACAAAATTTTGAAGGTCAAGGTCAAAGGTCAAGGTCACTTTGTGGTCAATCATGGAGGTCGACAAAACCCTTATTTTTTGAGTAACTTTGATCGGATCGTCTCCAAACTTCATGGGAATCTAGTATATGGTCCGGCGCTCAGCTGATTAGTTTTTGGTGGCGATCGGCCTTGACCTTCATGGTTAGCGCTGGAGGTCGAAAATTATTGACCCCAAGGTCAAATGTTGAAATCCTTATTTTTTGAGTAACTTTGATCGGATCGTCTCCAAACTTCATGGGAATCTAGTATATGGTCCGGCGCTCAGCTGATTATTTTTTGGTGGCGATCGGCCTTGACCTTCATGGTTAGCGCTGGAGGTCGAAAATTATTGACCCCAAGGTCAAATTTTGAAATCGTAGGTACCATATCGAGTAATACCTCATATGAATGCCCTTGATGAGTGCTTCCCAGATCTGTAAACAGTTTGACGCTATGACGTCATTTGATGACGTCATGACGAAAAAACGGAATTATCATGAAAAAATTATTTCCTCAGTTCTCATCAAAATCTTTCAATATTTCATGTGCGTTGGTCATGAAGACATACTATTCACCATACGAAATTATTAAGGTCAAGGTCAAATGGCAAGATACGGTTCACCCTGTGGGTGACATATGTTCATTTTGTTTGTTTTTTTGTTTTTTTGTTTGTGGTTAATCATTTTTTTTTCACGTTTAGATCACTCTGTAGACCACAGTTATTATTGGAAACTCCTGTAACTTCGCATATCAGAGTCCTATAGAGATACCCTTCAGCACACAAAATTTTGAAGGTCAAGGTCAAAGGTCAAGGTCACTTTGCGGTCAATCATGGAGGTCAACGAAACCCTTATTTTTTGAGTAACTTTGATCTTATGATCTCCAAACTTGGTGGGTATATAGGGTGTGGTATGGCGCTCAGCTGATTAGTTTTTGGTGTCGATCGGCCTTGACCTTCAAGGTCATTTTGAAGGTCATTCATTTGTTTGTGGTTAATCATTTTTTTTTCACGTTTAGATCACTCTGTAGACCACAGTTATTATTGGAAACTCCTGTAACTTCGCATATCAGAGTCCTATAGAGATACCCTTCAGCACACAAAATTTTGAAGGTCAAGGTCAAAGGTCAAGGTCACTTTGTGGTCAATCATGGAGGTCGACGAAACACTAATTTTTTGAGTAACTTTGATCGGATCGTCTCCAAACTTCATGGGAATCTAGTATATGGTCCGGCGCTCAGCTGATTAGTTTTTGGTGGCGATCGGCCTTGACCTTCATGGTTAGCGCTGGAGGTCGAAAATTATTGACCCCAAGGTCAAATTTTGAAATCGTAGGTACCATATCGAGTAATACCTCATATGAATGCCCTTGATGAGTGCTTCCCAGATCTGTAAACAGTTTGACGCTATGACGTCATTTGATGACGTCATGACGAAAAAACGGAATTTTCATGTAAAAATTATTTCCTCAGTTCTCATCAAAATCTTTCAATATTTCATGTGCGTTGGTCATGAAGACATACTATTCACCATACGAAATTATTAAGGTCAAGGTCAAATGGCAAGATACGGTTCACCCTGTGGGTGACATATGTTCATTTTTATCTTGCCAAAACGAAGTTTTTGCAAGATGTATTAGTCAGCTTGTATGTTTGTTTTTTTGTTTTTATCTTGCCAAAACGAAGTTTTTGCAAGATGTATTAGTCAGCTTGTATGTTTGTTTTTTTGTTTGTTTTTTTGTTTTTTTGTTTGTGGTTAATCATTTTTTTTCACGTTTAGATCACTCTGTAGACCACAGTTATTATTGGAAACTCCTGTAACTTCGCATATCAGAGTCCTATAGAGATACCCTTCAGCACACAAAATTTTGAAGGTCAAGGTCAAAGGTCAAGGTCACTTTGTGGTCAATCATGGAGGTCGACGAAACACTAATTTTTTGAGTAACTTTGATCGGATCGTCTCCAAACTTCATGGGAATCTAGTATATGGTCCGGCGCTCAGCTGATTAGTTTTTGGTGGCGATCGGCCTTGACCTTCATGGTTAGCGCTGGAGGTCGAAAATTATTGACCCCAAGGTCAAATTTTGAAATCATAGGTACCATATCGAGTAATACCTCATATGAATGCCCTTGATGAGTGCTTCCCAGATCTGTAAACAGTTTGACGCTATGATGTCATTTGATGACGTCATGACGAAAAAACGGAATTTTCATGTAAAAATTATTTCCTCAGTTCTCATCAAAATCTTTCAATATTTCATGTGCGTTGGTCATGAAGACATACTATTCACCATACGAAATTATTAAGGTCAAGGTCAAATGGCAAGATACGGTTCACCCTGTGGGTGACATATGTTCATTTTTATCTTGCCAAAACGAAGTTTTTGCAAGATGTATTAGTCAGCTTGTATGTTTGTTTTTTTGTTTTTATCTTGCCAAAACGAAGTTTTTGCAAGATGTATTAGTCAGCTTGTATGTTTGTTTTTTTGTTTGTTTTTTTGTTTTTTTGTTTGTGGTTAATCATTTTTTTTCACGTTTAGATCACTCTGTAGACCACAGTTATTATTGGAAACTCCTGTAACTTCGCATATCAGAGTCCTATAGAGATACCCTTCAGCACACAAAATTTTGAAGGTCAAGGTCAAAGGTCAAGGTCACTTTGTGGTCAATCATGGAGGTCGACGAAACCCTTATTTTTTGAGTAACTTTGATCGGATCGTCTCCAAACTTCATGGGAATCTAGTATATGGTCCGGCGCTCAGCTGATTAGTTTTTGGTGGCGATCGGCCTTGACCTTCATGGTTAGCGCTGGAGGTCGAAAATTATTGACCCCAAGGTCAAATGTTGAAACCCTTATTTTTTGAGTAACTTTGATCGGATCGTCTCCAAACTTCATGGGAATCTAGTATATGGTCCGGCGCTCAGCTGATTAGTTTTTGGTGGCGATCGGCCTTGACCTTCATGGTTAGCGCTGGAGGTCGAAAATTATTGACCCCAAGGTCAAATGTTGAAATCGTAGGTACCATATCTTCGCATATCTTCGCATGTAACTTCGCATATCAGAGTCCTATAGAGATACCCTTCAGCACACAAAATTTTGAAGGTCAAGGTCAAAGGTCAAGGTCACTTTGTGGTCAATCATGGAGGTCGACAAAACCCTTATTTTTTGAGTAACTTTGATCGGATCGTCTCCAAACTTCATGGGAATCTAGTATATGGTCCGGCGCTCAGCTGATTAGTTTTTGGTGGCGATCGGCCTTGACCTTCATGGTTAGCGCTGGAGGTCGAAAATTATTGACCCCAAGGTCAAATGTTGAAATCCTTATTTTTTGAGTAACTTTGATCGGATCGTCTCCAAACTTCATGGGAATCTAGTATATGGTCCGGCACTCAGCTGATTAGTTTTTGGTGGCGATCGGCCTTGACCTTCATGGTTAGCGCTGGAGGTCGAAAATTATTGACCCCAAGGTCAAATTTTGAAATCGTAGGTACCATATCGAGTAATACCTCATATGAATGCCCTTGATGAGTGCTTCCCA
Source organism: Myxine glutinosa (assembly GCF_964187855.1). NCBI lineage: Eukaryota > Metazoa > Chordata > Myxini > Myxiniformes > Myxinidae > Myxine > Myxine glutinosa. The sequence goes on from NC_136270.1 coordinate 77,408,543, forward strand.
GATCTGTAAACAGTTTGACGCTATGACGTCATTTGATGACGTCATGACGAAAAAACGGAATTTTCATGAAAAAATTATTTCCTCAGTTCTCATCAAAATCTTTCAATATTTCATGTGCGTTGGTCATGAAGACATACTATTCACCATACGAAATTATTAAGGTCAAGGTCAAATGGCAAGATACGGTTCACCCTGTGGGTGACATATGTTCATTTTGTTTGTTTTTTTGTTTTTTTGTTTGTGGTTAATCATTTTTTTTTCACGTTTAGATCACTCTGTAGACCACAGTTATTATTGGAAACTCCTGTAACTTCGCATATCAGAGTCCTATAGAGATACCCTTCAGCACACAAAATTTTGAAGGTCAAGGTCAAAGGTCAAGGTCACTTTGCGGTCAATCATGGAGGTCAACGAAACCCTTATTTTTTGAGTAACTTTGATCTTATGATCTCCAAACTTGGTGGGTATATAGGGTGTGGTATGGCGCTCAGCTGATTAGTTTTTGGTGTCGATCGGCCTTTACCTTCAAGGTCATTTTGAAGGTCATTCATTTGTTTGTGGTTAATCATTTTTTTTTCACGTTTAGATCACTCTGTAGACCACAGTTATTATTGGAAACTCCTGTAACTTCGCATATCAGAGTCCTATAGAGATACCCTTCAGCACACAAAATTTTGAAGGTCAAGGTCAAAGGTCAAGGTCACTTTGTGGTCAATCATGGAGGTCGACGAAACACTAATTTTTTGAGTAACTTTGATCGGATCGTCTCCAAACTTCATGGGAATCTAGTATATGGTCCGGCGCTCAGCTGATTAGTTTTTGGTGGCGATCGGCCTTGACCTTCATGGTTAGCGCTGGAGGTCGAAAATTATTGACCCCAAGGTCAAATTTTGAAATCGTAGGTACCATATCGAGTAATACCTCATATGAATGCCCTTGATGAGTGCTTCCCAGATCTGTAAACAGTTTGACGCTATGACGTCATTTGATGACGTCATGACGAAAAAACGGAATTTTCATGTAAAAATTATTTCCTCAGTTCTCATCAAAATCTTTCAATATTTCATGTGCGTTGGTCATGAAGACATACTATTCACCATACGAAATTATTAAGGTCAAGGTCAAATGGCAAGATACGGTTCACCCTGTGGGTGACATATGTTCATTTTTATCTTGCCAAAACGAAGTTTTTGCAAGATGTATTAGTCAGCTTGTATGTTTGTTTTTTTGTTTTTATCTTGCCAAAACGAAGTTTTTGCAAGATGTATTAGTCAGCTTGTATGTTTGTTTTTTTGTTTGTTTTTTTGTTTTTTTGTTTGTGGTTAATCATTTTTTTTCACGTTTAGATCACTCTGTAGACCACAGTTATTATTGGAAACTCCTGTAACTTCGCATATCAGAGTCCTATAGAGATACCCTTCAGCACACAAAATTTTGAAGGTCAAGGTCAAAGGTCAAGGTCACTTTGTGGTCAATCATGGAGGTCGACGAAACACTAATTTTTTGAGTAACTTTGATCGGATCGTCTCCAAACTTCATGGGAATCTAGTATATGGTCCGGCGCTCAGCTGATTAGTTTTTGGTGGCGATCGGCCTTGACCTTCATGGTTAGCGCTGGAGGTCGAAAATTATTGACCCCAAGGTCAAATTTTGAAATCGTAGGTACCATATCGAGTAATACCTCATATGAATGCCCTTGATGAGTGCTTCCCAGATCTGTAAACAGTTTGACGCTATGATGTCATTTGATGACGTCATGACGAAAAAACGGAATTTTCATGTAAAAATTATTTCCTCAGTTCTCATCAAAATCTTTCAATATTTCATGTGCGTTGGTCATGAAGACATACTATTCACCATACGAAATTATTAAGGTCAAGGTCAAATGGCAAGATACGGTTCACCCTGTGGGTGACATATGTTCATTTTTATCTTGCCAAAACGAAGTTTTTGCAAGATGTATTAGTCAGCTTGTATGTTTGTTTTTTTGTTTTTATCTTGCCAAAACGAAGTTTTTGCAAGATGTATTAGTCAGCTTGTATGTTTGTTTTTTTGTTTGTTTTTTTGTTTTTTTGTTTGTGGTTAATCATTTTTTTTCACGTTTAGATCACTCTGTAGACCACAGTTATTATTGGAAACTCCTGTAACTTCGCATATCAGAGTCCTATAGAGATACCCTTCAGCACACAAAATTTTGAAGGTCAAGGTCAAAGGTCAAGGTCACTTTGTGGTCAATCATGGAGGTCGACGAAACACTAATTTTTTGAGTAACTTTGATCGGATCGTCTCCAAACTTCATGGGAATCTAGTATATGGTCCGGCGCTCAGCTGATTAGTTTTTGGTGGCGATCGGCCTTGACCTTCATGGTTAGCGCTGGAGGTCGAAAATTATTGACCCCAAGGTCAAATTTTGAAATCGTAGGTACCATATCGAGTAATACCTCATATGAATGCCCTTGATGAGTGCTTCCCAGATCTGTAAACAGTTTGACGCTATGACGTCATTTGATGACGTCATGACGAAAAAACGGAATTTTCATGTAAAAATTATTTCCTCAGTTCTCATCAAAATCTTTCAATATTTCATGTGCGTTGGTCATGAAGACATACTATTCACCATACGAAATTATTAAGGTCAAGGTCAAATGGCAAGATACGGTTCACCCTGTGGGTGACATATGTTCATTTTTATCTTGCCAAAACGAAGTTTTTGCAAGATGTATTAGTCAGCTTGTATGTTTGTTTTTTTGTTTTTATCTTGCCAAAACGAAGTTTTTGCAAGATGTATTAGTCAGCTTGTATGTTTGTTTTTTTGTTTGTTTTTTTGTTTTTTTGTTTGTGGTTAATCATTTTTTTTCACGTTTAGATCACTCTGTAGACCACAGTTATTATTGGAAACTCCTGTAACTTCGCATATCAGAGTCCTATAGAGATACCCTTCAGCACACAAAATTTTGAAGGTCAAGGTCAAAGGTCAAGGTCACTTTGTGGTCAATCATGGAGGTCGACGAAACCCTTATTTTTTGAGTAACTTTGATCGGATCGTCTCCAAACTTCATGGGAATCTAGTATATGGTCCGGCGCTCAGCTGATTAGTTTTTGGTGGCGATCGGCCTTGACCTTCATGGTTAGCGCTGGAGGTCGAAAATTATTGACCCCAAGGTCAAATGTTGAAACCCTTATTTTTTGAGTAACTTTGATCGGATCGTCTCCAAACTTCATGGGAATCTAGTATATGGTCCGGCGCTCAGCTGATTAGTTTTTGGTGGCGATCGGCCTTGACCTTCATGGTTAGCGCTGGAGGTCGAGAATTATTGACCCCAAGGTCAAATGTTGAAATCGTAGGTACCATATCTTCGCATATCTTCACATGTAACTTCGCATATCAGAGTCCTATAGAGATACCCTTCAGCACACAAAATTTTGAAGGTCAAGGTCAAAGGTCAAGGTCACTTTGTGGTCAATCATGGAGGTCGACGAAACCCTTATTTTTTGAGTAACTTTGATCGGATCGTCTCCAAACTTCATGGGAATCTAGTATATGGTCCGGCGCTCAGCTGATTAGTTTTTGGTGGCGATCGGCCTTGACCTTCATGGTTAGCGCTGGAGGTCGAAAATTATTGACCCCAAGGTCAAATGTTGAAATCCTTATTTTTTGAGTAACTTTGATCGGATCGTCTCCAAACTTCATGGGAATCTATCTAGTATATGGTCCGGCGCTCAGCTGATTATTTTTTGGTGGCGATCGGCCTTGACCTTCATGGTTAGCGCTGGAGGTCGAAAATTATTGACCCCAAGGTCAAATTTTGAAATCGTAGGTACCATATCGAGTAATACCTCATATGAATGCCCTTGATGAGTGCTTCCCAGATCTGTAAACAGTTTGACGCTATGACGTCATTTGATGACGTCATGACGAAAAAACGGAATTTTCATGAAAAAATTATTTCCTCAGTTCTCATCAAAATCTTTCAATATTTCATGTGCGTTGGTCATGAAGACATACTATTCACCATACGAAATTATTAAGGTCAAGGTCAAATGGCAAGATACGGTTCACCCTGTGGGTGACATATGTTCATTTTGTTTGTTTTTTTGTTTTTTTGTTTGTGGTTAATCATTTTTTTTTCACGTTTAGATCACTCTGTAGACCACAGTTATTATTGGAAACTCCTGTAACTTCGCATATCAGAGTCCTATAGAGATACCCTTCAGCACACAAAATTTTGAAGGTCAAGGTCAAAGGTCAAGGTCACTTTGCGGTCAATCATGGAGGTCAACGAAACCCTTATTTTTTGAGTAACTTTGATCTTATGATCTCCAAACTTGGTGGGTATATAGGGTGTGGTATGGCGCTCAGCTGATTAGTTTTTGGTGTCGATCGGCCTTGACCTTCAAGGTCATTTTGAAGGTCATTCATTTGTTTGTGGTTAATCATTTTTTTTTCACGTTTAGATCACTCTGTAGACCACAGTTATTATTGGAAACTCCTGTAACTTCGCATATCAGAGTCCTATAGAGATACCCTTCAGCACACAAAATTTTGAAGGTCAAGGTCAAAGGTCAAGGTCACTTTGTGGTCAATCATGGAGGTCGACGAAACACTAATTTTTTGAGTAACTTTGATCGGATCGTCTCCAAACTTCATGGGAATCTAGTATATGGTCCGGCGCTCAGCTGATTAGTTTTTGGTGGCGATCGGCCTTGACCTTCATGGTTAGCGCTGGAGGTCGAAAATTATTGACCCCAAGGTCAAATTTTGAAATCGTAGGTACCATATCGAGTAATACCTCATATGAATGCCCTTGATGAGTGCTTCCCAGATCTGTAAACAGTTTGACGCTATGATGTCATTTGATGACGTCATGACGAAAAAACGGAATTTTCATGTAAAAATTATTTCCTCAGTTCTCATCAAAATCTTTCAATATTTCATGTGCGTTGGTCATGAAGACATACTATTCACCATACGAAATTATTAAGGTCAAGGTCAAATGGCAAGATACGGTTCACCCTGTGGGTGACATATGTTCATTTTTATCTTGCCAAAACGAAGTTTTTGCAAGATGTATTAGTCAGCTTGTATGTTTGTTTTTTTGTTTTTATCTTGCCAAAACGAAGTTTTTGCAAGATGTATTAGTCAGCTTGTATGTTTGTTTTTTTGTTTGTTTTTTTGTTTTTTTGTTTGTGGTTAATCATTTTTTTTCACGTTTAGATCACTCTGTAGACCACAGTTATTATTGGAAACTCCTGTAACTTCGCATATCAGAGTCCTATAGAGATACCCTTCAGCACACAAAATTTTGAAGGTCAAGGTCAAAGGTCAAGGTCACTTTGTGGTCAATCATGGAGGTCGACGAAACACTAATTTTTTGAGTAACTTTGATCGGATCGTCTCCAAACTTCATGGGAATCTAGTATATGGTCCGGCGCTCAGCTGATTAGTTTTTGGTGGCGATCGGCCTTGACCTTCATGGTTAGCGCTGGAGGTCGAAAATTATTGACCCCAAGGTCAAATTTTGAAATCGTAGGTACCATATCGAGTAATACCTCATATGAATGCCCTTGATGAGTGCTTCCCAGATCTGTAAACAGTTTGACGCTATGACGTCATTTGATGACGTCATGACGAAAAAACGGAATTTTCATGTAAAAATTATTTCCTCAGTTCTCATCAAAATCTTTCAATATTTCATGTGCGTTGGTCATGAAGACATACTATTCACCATACGAAATTATTAAGGTCAAGGTCAAATGGCAAGATACGGTTCACCCTGTGGGTGACATATGTTCATTTTTATCTTGCCAAAACGAAGTTTTTGCAAGATGTATTAGTCAGCTTGTATGTTTGTTTTTTTGTTTTTATCTTGCCAAAACGAAGTTTTTGCAAGATGTATTAGTCAGCTTGTATGTTTGTTTTTTTGTTTGTTTTTTTGTTTTTTTGTTTGTGGTTAATCATTTTTTTTCACGTTTAGATCACTCTGTAGACCACAGTTATTATTGGAAACTCCTGTAACTTCGCATATCAGAGTCCTATAGAGATACCCTTCAGCACACAAAATTTTGAAGGTCAAGGTCAAAGGTCAAGGTCACTTTGTGGTCAACCATGGAGGTCGACGAAACCCTTATTTTTTGAGTAACTTTGATCGGATCGTCTCCAAACTTCATGGGAATCTAGTATATGGTCCGGCGCTCAGCTGATTAGTTTTTGGTGGCGATCGGCCTTGACCTTCATGGTTAGCGCTGGAGGTCGAAAATTATTGACCCCAAGGTCAAATGTTGAAACCCTTATTTTTTGAGTAACTTTGATCGGATCGTCTCCAAACTTCATGGGAATCTAGTATATGGTCCGGCGCTCAGCTGATTAGTTTTTGGTGGCGATCGGCCTTGACCTTCATGGTTAGCGCTGGAGGTCGAAAATTATTGACCCCAAGGTCAAATGTTGAAATCGTAGGTACCATATCTTCGCATATCTTCACATGTAACTTCGCATATCAGAGTCCTATAGAGATACCCTTCAGCACACAAAATTTTGAAGGTCAAGGTCAAAGGTCAAGGTCACTTTGTGGTCAATCATGGAGGTCGACGAAACCCTTATTTTTTGAGTAACTTTGATCGGATCGTCTCCAAACTTCATGGGAATCTAGTATATGGTCCGGCGCTCAGCTGATTAGTTTTTGGTGGCGATCGGCCTTGACCTTCATGGTTAGCGCTGGAGGTCGAAAATTATTGACCCCAAGGTCAAATGTTGAAATCCTTATTTTTTGAGTAACTTTGATCGGATCGTCTCCAAACTTCATGGGAATCTATCTAGTATATAGTCCGGCGCTCAGCTGATTATTTTTTGGTGGCGATCGGCCTTGACCTTCATGGTTAGCGCTGGAGGTCGAAAATTATTGACCCCAAGGTCAAATTTTGAAATCGTAGGTACCATATCGAGTAATACCTCATATGAATGCCCTTGATGAGTGCTTCCCAGATCTGTAAACAGTTTGACGCTATGACGTCATTTGATGACGTCATGACGAAAAAACGGAATTTTCATGAAAAAATTATTTCCTCAGTTCTCATCAAAATCTTTCAATATTTCATGTGCGTTGGTCATGAAGACATACTATTCACCATACGAAATTATTAAGGTCAAGGTCAAATGGCAAGATACGGTTCACCCTGTGGGTGACATATGTTCATTTTGTTTGTTTTTTTGTTTTTTTGTTTGTGGTTAATCATTTTTTTTTCACGTTTAGATCACTCTGTAGACCACAGTTATTATTGGAAACTCCTGTAACTTCGCATATCAGAGTCCTATAGAGATACCCTTCAGCACACAAAATTTTGAAGGTCAAGGTCAAAGGTCAAGGTCACTTTGCGGTCAATCATGGAGGTCAACGAAACCCTTATTTTTTGAGTAACTTTGATCTTATGATCTCCAAACTTGGTGGGTATATAGGGTGTGGTATGGCGCTCAGCTGATTAGTTTTTGGTGTCGATCGGCCTTGACCTTCAAGGTCATTTTGAAGGTCATTCATTTGTTTGTGGTTAATCATTTTTTTTTCACGTTTAGATCACTCTGTAGACCACAGTTATTATTGGAAACTCCTGTAACTTCGCATATCAGAGTCCTATAGAGATACCCTTCAGCACACAAAATTTTGAAGGTCAAGGTCAAAGGTCAAGGTCACTTTGTGGTCAATCATGGAGGTCGACGAAACACTAATTTTTTGAGTAACTTTGATCGGATCGTCTCCAAACTTCATGGGAATCTAGTATATGGTCCGGCGCTCAGCTGATTAGTTTTTGGTGGCGATCGGCCTTGACCTTCATGGTTAGCGCTGGAGGTCGAAAATTATTGACCCCAAGGTCAAATTTTGAAATCGTAGGTACCATATCGAGTAATACCTCATATGAATGCCCTTGATGAGTGCTTCCCAGATCTGTAAACAGTTTGACGCTATGACGTCATTTGATGACGTCATGACGAAAAAACGGAATTTTCATGTAAAAATTATTTCCTCAGTTCTCATCAAAATCTTTCAATATTTCATGTGCGTTGGTCATGAAGACATACTATTCACCATACGAAATTATTAAGGTCAAGGTCAAATTGCAAGATACGGTTCACCCTGTGGGTGACATATGTTCATTTTTATCTTGCCAAAACGAAGTTTTTGCAAGATGTATTAGTCAGCTTGTATGTTTGTTTTTTTGTTTTTATCTTGCCAAAACGAAGTTTTTGCAAGATGTATTAGTCAGCTTGTATGTTTGTTTTTTTGTTTGTTTTTTTGTTTTTTTGTTTGTGGTTAATCATTTTTTTTCACGTTTAGATCACTCTGTAGACCACAGTTATTATTGGAAACTCCTGTAACTTCGCATATCAGAGTCCTATAGAGATACCCTTCAGCACACAAAATTTTGAAGGTCAAGGTCAAAGGTCAAGGTCACTTTGTGGTCAATCATGGAGGTCGACGAAACACTAATTTTTTGAGTAACTTTGATCGGATCGTCTCCAAACTTCATGGGAATCTAGTATATGGTCCGGCGCTCAGCTGATTAGTTTTTGGTGGCGATCGGCCTTGACCTTCATGGTTAGCGCTGGAGGTCGAAAATTATTGACCCCAAGGTCAAATTTTGAAATCGTAGGTACCATATCGAGTAATACCTCATATGAATGCCCTTGATGAGTGCTTCCCAGATCTGTAAACAGTTTGACGCTATGATGTCATTTGATGACGTCATGACGAAAAAACGGAATTTTCATGTAAAAATTATTTCCTCAGTTCTCATCAAAATCTTTCAATATTTCATGTGCGTTGGTCATGAAGACATACTATTCACCATACGAAATTATTAAGGTCAAGGTCAAATGGCAAGATACGGTTCACCCTGTGGGTGACATATGTTCATTTTTATCTTGCCAAAACGAAGTTTTTGCAAGATGTATTAGTCAGCTTGTATGTTTGTTTTTTTGTTTTTATCTTGCCAAAACGAAGTTTTTGCAAGATGTATTAGTCAGCTTGTATGTTTGTTTTTTTGTTTGTTTTTTTGTTTTTTTGTTTGTGGTTAATCATTTTTTTTCACGTTTAGATCACTCTGTAGACCACAGTTATTATTGGAAACTCCTGTAACTTCGCATATCAGAGTCCTATAGAGATACCCTTCAGCACACAAAATTTTGAAGGTCAAGGTCAAAGGTCAAGGTCACTTTGTGGTCAATCATGGAGGTCGACGAAACACTAATTTTTTGAGTAACTTTGATCGGATCGTCTCCAAACTTCATGGGAATCTAGTATATGGTCCGGCGCTCAGCTGATTAGTTTTTGGTGGCGATCGGCCTTGACCTTCATGGTTAGCGCTGGAGGTCGAAAATTATTGACCCCAAGGTCAAATTTTGAAATCGTAGGTACCATATCGAGTAATACCTCATATGAATGCCCTTGATGAGTGCTTCCCAGATCTGTAAACAGTTTGACGCTATGACGTCATTTGATGACGTCATGATGAAAAAACGGAATTTTCATGTAAAAATTATTTCCTCAGTTCTCATCAAAATCTTTCAATATTTCATGTGCGTTGGTCATGAAGACATACTATTCACCATACGAAATTATTAAGGTCAAGGTCAAATGGCAAGATACGGTTCACCCTGTGGGTGACATATGTTCATTTTTATCTTGCCAAAACGAAGTTTTTGCAAGATGTATTAGTCAGCTTGTATGTTTGTTTTTTTGTTTTTATCTTGCCAAAACGAAGTTTTTGCAAGATGTATTAGTCAGCTTGTATGTTTGTTTTTTTGTTTGTTTTTTTGTTTTTTTGTTTGTGGTTAATCATTTTTTTTCACGTTTAGATCACTCTGTAGACCACAGTTATTATTGGAAACTCCTGTAACTTCGCATATCAGAGTCCTATAGAGATACCCTTCAGCACACAAAATTTTGAAGGTCAAGGTCAAAGGTCAAGGTCACTTTGTGGTCAATCATGGAGGTCGACGAAACCCTTATTTTTTGAGTAACTTTGATCGGATCGTCTCCAAACTTCATGGGAATCTAGTATATGGTCCGGCGCTCAGCTGATTAGTTTTTGGTGGCGATCGGCCTTGACCTTCATGGTTAGCGCTGGAGGTCGAAAATTATTGACCCCAAGGTCAAATGTTGAAACCCTTATTTTTTGAGTAACTTTGATCGGATCGTCTCCAAACTTCATGGGAATCTAGTATATGGTCCGGCGCTCAGCTGATTAGTTTTTGGTGGCGATCGGCCTTGACCTTCATGGTTAGCGCTGGAGGTCGAAAATTATTGACCCCAAGGTCAAATGTTGAAATCGTAGGTACCATATCTTCGCATATCTTCACATGTAACTTCACATATCAGAGTCCTATAGAGATACCCTTCAGCACACAAAATTTTGAAGGTCAAGGTCAAAGGTCAAGGTCACTTTGTGGTCAATCATGGAGGTCGACGAAACCCTTATTTTTTGAGTAACTTTGATCGGATCGTCTCCAAACTTCATGGGAATCTAGTATATGGTCCGGCGCTCAGCTGATTAGTTTTTGGTGGCGATCGGCCTTGACCTTCATGGTTAGCGCTGGAGGTCGAAAATTATTGACCCCAAGGTCAAATGTTGAAATCCTTATTTTTTGAGTAACTTTGATCGGATCGTCTCCAAACTTCATGGGAATCTATCTAGTATATGGTCCGGCTCTCAGCTGATTATTTTTTGGTGGCGATCGGCCTTGACCTTCATGGTTAGCGCTGGAGGTCGAAAATTATTGACCCCAAGGTCAAATTTTGAAATCGTAGGTACCATATCGAGTAATACCTCATATGAATGCCCTTGATGAGTGCTTCCCAGATCTGTAAACAGTTTGACGCTATGACGTCATTTGATGACGTCATGACGAAAAAACGGAATTTTCATGAAAAAATTATTTCCTCAGTTCTCATCAAAATCTTTCAATATTTCATGTGCGTTGGTCATGAAGACATACTATTCACCATACGAAATTATTAAGGTCAAGGTCAAATGGCAAGATACGGTTCACCCTGTGGGTGACATATGTTCATTTTGTTTGTTTTTATCTTGCCAAAACGAAGTTTTTGCAAGATGTATTAGTCAGCTTGTATGTTTGTTTTTTTGTTTGTTTTTTTGTTTGTTTTTTTGTTTTTTTGTTTGTGGTTAATCATTTTTTTTCACGTTTAGATCACTCTGTAGACCACAGTTATTATTGGAAACTCCTGTAGCTTCGCATATCAGAGTCCTATAGAGATACCCTTCAGCACACAAAATTTTGAAGGTCAAGGTCAAAGGTCAAGGTCACTTTGTGGTCAATCATGGAGGTCGACGAAACCCTTATTTTTTGAGTAACTTTGATCGGATCGTCTCCAAACTTCATGGGAATCTAGTATATGGTCCGGCGCTCAGCTGATTAGTTTTTGGTGGCGATCGGCCTTGACCTTCATGGTTAGCGCTGGAGGTCGAAAATTATTGACCCCAAGGTCAAATGTTGAAACCCTTATTTTTTGAGTAACTTTGATCGGATCGTCTCCAAACTTCATGGGAATCTAGTACATGGTCCGGCGCTCAGCTGATTAGTTTTTGGTGGCGATCGGCCTTGACCTTCATGGTTAGCGCTGGAGGTCGAAAATTATTGACCCCAAGGTCAAATGTTGAAATCGTAGGTACCATATCTTCGCATATCTTCGCATGTAACTTCGCATATCAGAGTCCTATAGAGATACCCTTCAGCACACAAAATTTTGAAGGTCAAGGTCAAAGGTCAAGGTCACTTTGTGGTCAATCATGGAGGTCGACAAAACCCTTATTTTTTGAGTAACTTTGATCGGATCGTCTCCAAACTTCATGGGAATCTAGTATATGGTCCGGCGCTCAGCTGATTAGTTTTTGGTGGCGATCGGCCTTGACCTTCATGGTTAGCGCTGGAGGTCGAAAATTATTGACCCCAAGGTCAAATGTTGAAATCCTTATTTTTTGAGTAACTTTGATCGGATCGTCTCCAAACTTCATGGGAATCTAGTATATGGTCCGGCGCTCAGCTGATTAGTTTTTGGTGGCGATCGGCCTTGACCTTCATGGTTAGCGCTGGAGGTCGAAAATTATTGACCCCAAGGTCAAATTTTGAAATCGTAGGTACCATATCGAGTAATACCTCATATGAATGCCCTTGATGAGTGCTTCCCAGATCTGTAAACAGTTTGACGCTATGACGTCATTTGATGACGTCATGACGAAAAAACGGAATTTTCATGAAAAAATTATTTCCTCAGTTCTCATCAAAATCTTTCAATATTTAATGTGCGTTGGTCATGAAGACATACTATTCACCATACGAAATTATTAAGGTCAAGGTCAAAGGTCAAGGTCACTTTGCGGTCAATCATGGAGGTCAACAAAACCCTTATTTTTTGAGTAACGTTGATCTTATGATCTCCAAACTTGGTGGGTATATAGGGTGTGGTATGGCGCTCAGCTGATTAGTTTTTGGTGTCGATCGGCCTTGACCTTCAAGGTCATTTTGAAGGTCATTCAATTTTGACCAAAAGGTAAAATTTTCAAGTTTCAGTTACCATATCGAGTAGTACCTCAAATTGAAGCCCTTGTTGAGTGCTTTCCAAACATATAACTAGTTTGACAATGTGACGTCATTTGACGGCGTTATGACGAAAAAACTGCACTTTTCATGTAATTGTATTGCTTTAGTTCGCATTGTTTAGGTCACTCTGTAGAGCACAGTTCCCTTTGGAAACTCTTGTAAGTTCGCATATCAGAGTCTTTTAGAGATACCCTTTAGCACACAAAATTATGAAGGTCAAGGTCAAAGGTCAAGGTCACTTTGCGGCCAATCATGGAGGTGTTCACCTCAGTGTGACCTGAAGCAAGTCACTCATGTTCACATTTTGGCAAGATACGGTTCACCCTGTGGGTGACATATGTTCATTTTGTTTTTTTGTTTTTTTGTTTGTGGTTAATCATTTTTTTTCCACGTTTAGATCACTCTGTAGACCACAGTTATTATTGGAAACTCCTGTAACTTCGCATATCAGAGTCCTATAGAGATACCCTTCAGCACACAAAATTTTGAAGGTCAAGGTCAAAGGTCAAGGTCACTTTGTGGTCAATCATGGAGGTCGACGAAACCCTTATTTTTTGAGTAACTTTGATCGGATCGTCTCCAAACTTCATGGGAATCTAGTATATGGTCCGGCGCTCAGCTGATTAGTTTTTGGTGGCGATCGGCCTTGACCTTCATGGTTAGCGCTGGAGGTCGAAAATTATTGACCCCAAGGTCAAATGTTGAAACCCTTATTTTTTGAGTAACTTTGATCGGATCGTCTCCAAACTTCATGGGAATCTAGTATATGGTCCGGCGCTCAGCTGATTAGTTTTTGGTGGCGATCGGCCTTGACCTTCATGGTTAGCGCTGGAGGTCGAAAATTATTGACCCCAAGGTCAAATGTTGAAATCGTTATTTTTTGAGTAACTTTGATCGGATCGTCTCCAAACTTCATGGGAATCTAGTATATGGTCCGGCGCTCAGCTGATTAGTTTTTGGTGGCGATCGGCCTTGACCTTCATGGTTAGCGCTGGAGGTCGAAAATTATTGACCCCAAGGTCAAATTTTGAAATCGTAGGTACCATATCGAGTAATACCTCATATGAATGCCCTTGATGAGTGCTTCCCAGATCTGTAAACAGTTTGACGCTATGACGTCATTTGATGACGTCATGACGAAAAAACGGAATTTTCATGAAAAAATTATTTCCTCAGTTCTCATCAAAATCTTTCAATATCTCGTGGGCAGACATTCCTCAAAGAGTCGCTTCTAGTGGATAGCAGTTCTGTTCACCTCAGTGTGACCTGAAGCAAGTCACTCATGTTCACATTTTGGCAAGATACGGTTCACCCTGTGGGTGACATAGGTTTATATGTTTGTTTGTTTGTTTGTTTTTTTGTTTGTGGTTAATCATTTTTTTTTCACGTTTAGATCACTCTGTAGACCACAGTTATTATTGGAAACTCCTGTAACTTCGCATATCAGAGTCCTATAGAGATACCCTTCAGCACACAAAATTTTGAAGGTCAAGGTCAAAGGTCAAGGTCACTTTGCGGTCAATCATGGAGGTCAACGAAACCCTTATTTTTTGAGTAACTTTGATCGGATCGTCTCCAAACTTCACGGGAATCTAGTATATGGTCCGGCGCTCAGCTGATTAGTTTTTGGTGGCGATCGGCCTTGACCTTCAAGGTCATTTTGAAGGTCATTCAATTGGGTCAATCATGGAGGTCAACGAAACCCTTATTTTTTGAGTAACTTTGATCTTATGATCTCCAAACTTGGTGGGTATATAGGGTGTGGTATGGCGCTCAGCTGATTAGTTTTTGGTGTCGATCGGCCTTGACCTTCAAGGTCATTTTGAAGGTCATTCAATTTTGACCAAAAGGTAAAATTTTCAAGTTTCAGTTACCATATCGAGTAGTACCTCAAATTGAAGCCCTTGTTGAGTGCTTTCCAAACATATAACTAGTTTGACAATGTGACGTCATTTGACGGCGTTATGACGAAAAAACTGCACTTTTCATGTATATTGTATTGCTTTAGTTCGCATTGTTTAGGTCACTCTGTAGAGCACAGTTCCCTTTGGAAACTCTTGTAAGTTCGCATATCAGAGTCTTTTAGAGATACCCTTTAGCACACAAAATTATGAAGGTCAAGGTCAAAGGTCAAGGTCACTTGGCAAGATACGGTTCACCCTGTGGGTGACATATGTTTATTTTGTTTTTTTGTTTGTGGTTAATCATTTTTTTTTCACGTTTAGATCACTCTGTAGACCACAGTTATTATTGGAAACTCCTGTAACTTCGCATATCAGAGTCCTATAGAGATACCCTTCAGCACACAAAATTTTGAAGGTCAAGGTCAAAGGTCAAGGTCACTTTGCGGTCAATCATGGAGGTCAACGAAACCCTTATTTTTTGAGTAACTTTGATCTTATGATCTCCAAACTTGGTGGGTATATAGGGTGTGGTATGGCGCTCAGCTGATTAGTTTTTGGTGTCGATCGGCCTTGACCTTCAAGGTCATTTTGAAGGTCATTCATTTGTTTGTGGTTAATCATTTTTTTTTCACGTTTAGATCACTCTGTAGACCACAGTTATTATTGGAAACTCCTGTAACTTCGCATATCAGAGTCCTATAGAGATACCCTTCAGCACACAAAATTTTGAAGGTCAAGGTCAAAGGTCAAGGTCACTTTGTGGTCAATCATGGAGGTCGACGAAACACTAATTTTTTGAGTAACTTTGATCGGATCGTCTCCAAACTTCATGGGAATCTAGTATATGGTCCGGCGCTCAGCTGATTAGTTTTTGGTGGCGATCGGCCTTGACCTTCATGGTTAGCGCTGGAGGTCGAAAATTATTGACCCCAAGGTCAAATTTTGAAATCGTAGGTACCATATCGAGTAATACCTCATATGAATGCCCTTGATGAGTGCTTCCCAGATCTGTAAACAGTTTGACGCTATGACGTCATTTGATGACGTCATGACGAAAAAACGGAATTTTCATGTAAAAATTATTTCCTCAGTTCTCATCAAAATCTTTCAATATTTCATGTGCGTTGGTCATGAAGACATACTATTCACCATACGAAATTATTAAGGTCAAGGTCAAATGGCAAGATACGGTTCACCCTGTGGGTGACATATGTTCATTTTTATCTTGCCAAAACGAAGTTTTTGCAAGATGTATTAGTCAGCTTGTATGTTTGTTTTTTTGTTTTTATCTTGCCAAAACGAAGTTTTTGCAAGATGTATTAGTCAGCTTGTATGTTTGTTTTTTTGTTTGTTTTTTTGTTTTTTTGTTTGTGGTTAATCATTTTTTTTCACGTTTAGATCACTCTGTAGACCACAGTTATTATTGGAAACTCCTGTAACTTCGCATATCAGAGTCCTATAGAGATACCCTTCAGCACACAAAATTTTGAAGGTCAAGGTCAAAGGTCAAGGTCACTTTGTGGTCAATCATGGAGGTCGACGAAACCCTTATTTTTTGAGTAACTTTGATCGGATCGTCTCCAAACTTCATGGGAATCTAGTATATGGTCCGGCGCTCAGCTGATTAGTTTTTGGTGGCGATCGGCCTTGACCTTCATGGTTAGCGCTGGAGGTCGAAAATTATTGACCCCAAGGTCAAATGTTGAAACCCTTATTTTTTGAGTAACTTTGATCGGATCGTCTCCAAACTTCATGGGAATCTAGTATATGGTCCGGCGCTCAGCTGATTAGTTTTTGGTGGCGATCGGCCTTGACCTTCATGGTTAGCGCTGGAGGTCGAAAATTATTGACCCCAAGGTCAAATGTTGAAATTGTAGGTACCATATCTTCGCATATCTTCGCATGTAACTTCGCATATCAGAGTCCTATAGAGATACCCTTCAGCACACAAAATTTTGAAGGTCAAGGTCAAAGGTCAAGGTCACTTTGTGGTCAATCATGGAGGTCGACGAAACCCTTATTTTTTGAGTAACTTTGATCGGATCGTCTCCAAACTTCATGGGAATCTATCTAGTATATGGTCCGGCGCTCAGCTGATTATTTTTTGGTGGCGATCGGCCTTGACCTTCATGGTTAGCGCTGGAGGTCGAAAATTATTGACCCCAAGGTCAAATTTTGAAATCGTAGGTACCATATCGAGTAATACCTCATATGAATGCCCTTGATGAGTGCTTCCCAGATCTGTAAACAGTTTGACGCTATGACGTCATTTGATGACGTCATGACGAAAAAACGGAATTTTCATGAAAAAATTATTTCCTCAGTTCTCATCAAAATCTTTCAATATTTCATGTGCGTTGGTCATGAAGACATACTATTCACCATACGAAATTATTAAGGTCAAGGTCAAATGGCAAGATACGGTTCACCCTGTGGGTGACATATGTTCATTTTGTTTGTTTTTTTGTTTTTTTGTTTGTGGTTAATCATTTTTTTTTCACGTTTAGATCACTCTGTAGACCACAGTTATTATTGGAAACTCCTGTAACTTCGCATATCAGAGTCCTATAGAGATACCCTTCAGCACACAAAATTTTGAAGGTCAAGGTCAAAGGTCAAGGTCACTTTGCGGTCAATCATGGAGGTCAACGAAACCCTTATTTTTTGAGTAACTTTGATCTTATGATCTCCAAACTTGGTGGGTATATAGGGTGTGGTATGGCGCTCAGCTGATTAGTTTTTGGTGTCGATCGGCCTTGACCTTCAAGGTCATTTTGAAGGTCATTCATTTGTTTGTGGTTAATCATTTTTTTTTCACGTTTAGATCACTCTGTAGACCACAGTTATTATTGGAAACTCCTGTAACTTCGCATATCAGAGTCCTATAGAGATACCCTTCAGCACACAAAATTTTGAAGGTCAAGGTCAAAGGTCAAGGTCACTTTGTGGTCAATCATGGAGGTCGACGAAACACTAATTTTTTGAGTAACTTTGATCGGATCGTCTCCAAACTTCATGGGAATCTAGTATATGGTCCGGCGCTCAGCTGATTAGTTTTTGGTGGCGATCGGCCTTGACCTTCATGGTTAGCGCTGGAGGTCGAAAATTATTGACCCCAAGGTCAAATGTTGAAATCGTAGGTACCATATCTTCGCATATCTTCGCATGTAACTTCGCATATCAGAGTCCTATAGAGATACCCTTCAGCACACAAAATTTTGAAGGTCAGGGTCAAAGGTCAAGGTCACTTTGTGGTCAATCATGGAGGTCGACGAAACCCTTATTTTTTGAGTAACTTTGATCGGATCGTCTCCAAACTTCATGGGAATCTAGTATATGGTCCGGCGCTCAGCTGATTAGTTTTTGGTGGCGATCGGCCTTGACCTTCATGGTTAGCGCTGGAGGTCGAAAATTATTGACCCCAAGGTCAAATGTTGAAATCCTTATTTTTTGAGTAACTTTGATCGGATCGTCTCCAAACTTCATGGGAATCTATCTAGTATATGGTCCGGCGCTCAGCTGATTATTTTTTGGTGGCGATCGGCCTTGACCTTCATGGTTAGCGCTGGAGGTCGAAAATTATTGACCCCAAGGTCAAATTTTGAAATCGTAGGTACCATATCGAGTAATACCTCATATGAATGCCCTTGATGAGTGCTTCCCAGATCTGTAAACAGTTTGACGCTATGACGTCATTTGATGACGTCATGACGAAAAAACGGAATTTTCATGAAAAAATTATTTCCTCAGTTCTCATCAAAATCTTTCAATATTTCATGTGCGTTGGTCATGAAGACATACTATTCACCATACGAAATTATTAAGGTCAAGGTCAAATGGCAAGATACGGTTCACCCTGTGGGTGACATATGTTCATTTTGTTTGTTTTTTTGTTTTTTTGTTTGTGGTTAATCATTTTTTTTTCACGTTTAGATCACTCTGTAGACCACAGTTATTATTGGAAACTCCTGTAACTTCGCATATCAGAGTCCTATAGAGATACCCTTCAGCACACAAAATGTTGAAGGTCAAGGTCAAAGGTCAAGGTCACTTTGCGGTCAATCATGGAGGTCAACGAAACCCTTATTTTTTGAGTAACTTTGATCTTATGATCTCCAAACTTGGTGGGTATATAGGGTGTGGTATGGCGCTCAGCTGATTAGTTTTTGGTGTCGATCGGCCTTGACCTTCAAGGTCATTTTGAAGGTCATTCATTTGTTTGTGGTTAATCATTTTTTTTTCACGTTTAGATCACTCTGTAGACCACAGTTATTATTGGAAACTCCTGTAACTTCGCATATCAGAGTCCTATAGAGATACCCTTCAGCACACAAAATTTTGAAGGTCAAGGTCAAAGGTCAAGGTCACTTTGTGGTCAATCATGGAGGTCGACGAAACACTAATTTTTTGAGTAACTTTGATCGGATCGTCTCCAAACTTCATGGGAATCTAGTATATGGTCCGGCGCTCAGCTGATTAGTTTTTGGTGGCGATCGGCCTTGACCTTCATGGTTAGCGCTGGAGGTCGAAAATTATTGACCCCAAGGTCAAATGTTGAAATCGTAGGTACCATATCTTCGCATATCTTCGCATGTAACTTCGCATATCAGAGTCCTATAGAGATACCCTTCAGCACACAAAATTTTGAAGGTCAAGGTCAAAGGTCAAGGTCACTTTGTGGTCAATCATGGAGGTCGACGAAACCCTTATTTTTTGAGTAACTTTGATCGGATCGTCTCCAAACTTCATGGGAATCTAGTATATGGTCCGGCGCTCAGCTGATTAGTTTTTGGTGGCGATCGGCCTTGACCTTCATGGTTAGCGCTGGAGGTCGAAAATTATTGACCCCAAGGTCAAATGTTGAAATCCTTATTTTTTGAGTAACTTTGATCGGATCGTCTCCAAACTTCATGGGAATCTATCTAGTATATGGTCCGGCGCTCAGCTGATTATTTTTTGGTGGCGATCGGCCTTGACCTTCATGGTTAGCGCTGGAGGTCGAAAATTATTGACCCCAAGGTCAAATTTTGAAATCGTAGGTACCATATCGAGTAATACCTCATATGAATGCCCTTGATGAGTGCTTCCCAGATCTGTAAACAGTTTGACGCTATGACGTCATTTGATGACGTCATGACGAAAAAACGGAATTTTCATGAAAAAATTATTTCCTCAGTTCTCATCAAAATCTTTCAATATTTCATGTGCGTTGGTCATGAAGACATACTATTCACCATACGAAATTATTAAGGTCAAGGTCAAATGGCAAGATACGGTTCACCCTGTGGGTGACATATGTTCATTTTGTTTGTTTTTTTGTTTTTTTGTTTGTGGTTAATCATTTTTTTTTCACGTTTAGATCACTCTGTAGACCACAGTTATTATTGGAAACTCCTGTAACTTCGCATATCAGAGTCCTATAGAGATACCCTTCAGCACACAAAATTTTGAAGGTCAAGGTCAAAGGTCAAGGTCACTTTGCGGTCAATCATGGAGGTCAACGAAACCCTTATTTTTTTAGTAACTTTGATCTTATGATCTCCAAACTTGGTGGGTATATAGGGTGTGGTATGGCGCTCAGCTGATTAGTTTTTGGTGTCGATCGGCCTTGACCTTCAAGGTCATTTTGAAGGTCATTCATTTGTTTGTGGTTAATCATTTTTTTTTCACGTTTAGATCACTCTGTAGACCACAGTTATTATTGGAAACTCCTGTAACTTCGCATATCAGAGTCCTATAGAGATACCCTTCAGCACACAAAATTTTGAAGGTCAAGGTCAAAGGTCAAGGTCACTTTGTGGTCAATCATGGAGGTCGACGAAACACTAATTTTTTGAGTAACTTTGATCGGATCGTCTCCAAACTTCATGGGAATCTAGTATATGGTCCGGCGCTCAGCTGATTAGTTTTTGGTGGCGATCGGCCTTGACCTTCATGGTTAGCGCTGGAGGTCGAAAATTATTGACCCCAAGGTCAAATTTTGAAATCGTAGGTACCATATCGAGTAATACCTCATATGAATGCCCTTGATGAGTGCTTCCCAGATCTGTAAACAGTTTGACGCTATGACGTCATTTGATGACGTCATGACGAAAAAACGGAATTTTCATGTAAAAATTATTTCCTCAGTTCTCATCAAAATCTTTCAATATTTCATGTGCGTTGGTCATGAAGACATACTATTCACCATACGAAATTATTAAGGTCAAGGTCAAATGGCAAGATACGGTTCACCCTGTGGGTGACATATGTTCATTTTTATCTTGCCAAAACGAAGTTTTTGCAAGATGTATTAGTCAGCTTGTATGTTTGTTTTTTTGTTTTTATCTTGCCAAAACGAAGTTTTTGCAAGATGTATTAGTCAGCTTGTATGTTTGTTTTTTTGTTTGTTTTTTTGTTTTTTTGTTTGTGGTTAATCATTTTTTTTCACGTTTAGATCACTCTGTAGACCACAGTTATTATTGGAAACTCCTGTAACTTCGCATATCAGAGTCCTATAGAGATACCCTTCAGCACACAAAATTTTGAAGGTCAAGGTCAAAGGTCAAGGTCACTTTGTGGTCAATCATGGAGGTCGACGAAACCCTTATTTTTTGAGTAACTTTGATCGGATCGTCTCCAAACTTCATGGGAATCTAGTATATGGTCCGGCGCTCAGCTGATTAGTTTTTGGTGGCGATCGGCCTTGACCTTCATGGTTAGCGCTGGAGGTCGAAAATTATTGACCCCAAGGTCAAATGTTGAAACCCTTATTTTTTGAGTAACTTTGATCGGATCGTCTCCAAACTTCATGGGAATCTAGTATATGGTCCGGCGCTCAGCTGATTAGTTTTTGGTGGCGATCGGCCTTGACCTTCATGGTTAGCGCTGGAGGTCGAAAATTATTGACCCCAAGGTCAAATGTTGAAATCGTAGGTACCATATCTTCGCATATCTTCGCATGTAACTTCGCATATCAGAGTCCTATAGAGATACCCTTCAGCACACAAAATTTTGAAGGTCAAGGTCAAAGGTCAAGGTCACTTTGTGGTCAATCATGGAGGTCGACGAAACCCTTATTTTTTGAGTAACTTTGATCGGATCGTCTCCAAACTTCATGGGAATCTAGTATATGGTCCGGCGCTCAGCTGATTAGTTTTTGGTGGCGATCGGCCTTGACCTTCATGGTTAGCGCTGGAGGTCGAAAATTATTGACCCCAAGGTCAAATGTTGAAACCCTTATTTTTTGAGTAACTTTGATCGGATCGTCTCCAAACTTCATGGGAATCTAGTATATGGTCCGGCGCTCAGCTGATTAGTTTTTGGTGGCGATCGGCCTTGACCTTCATGGTTAGCGCTGGAGGTCGAAAATTATTGACCCCAAGGTCAAATGTTGAAATCGTAGGTACCATATCTTCGCATATCTTCGCATGTAACTTCGCATATCAGAGTCCCATAGAGATACCCTTCAGCACACAAAATTTTGAAGGTCAAGGTCAAAGGTCAAGGTCACTTTGTGGTCAATCATGGAGGTCGACGAAACCCTTATTTTTTGAGTAACTTTGATCGGATCGTCTCCAAACTTCATGGGAATCTAGTATATGGTCCGGCGCTCAGCTGATTAGTTTTTGGTGGCGATCGGCCTTGACCTTCATGGTTAGCGCTGGAGGTCGAAAATTATTGACCCCAAGGTCAAATGTTGAAATCCTTATTTTTTGAGTAACTTTGATCGGATCGTCTCCAAACTTCATGGGAATCTATCTAGTATATGGTCCGGCGCTCAGCTGATTATTTTTTGGTGGCGATCGGCCTTGACCTTCATGGTTAGCGCTGGAGGTCGAAAATTATTGACCCCAAGGTCAAATTTTGAAATCGTAGGTACCATATCGAGTAATACCTCATATGAATGCCCTTGATGAGTGCTTCCCAGATCTGTAAACAGTTTGACGCTATGACGTCATTTGATGACGTCATGACGAAAAAACGGAATTTTCATGAAAAAATTATTTCCTCAGTTCTCATCAAAATCTTTCAATATTTCATGTGCGTTGGTCATGAAGACATACTATTCACCATACGAAATTATTAAGGTCAAGGTCAAATGGCAAGATACGGTGCACCCTGTGGGTGACATATGTTCATTATCTTGCCAAAACGAAGTTTTTGCAAGATGTATTAGTCAGCTTGTATGTTTGTTTTTATCTTGCCAAAACGAAGTTTTTGCAAGATGTATTAGTCAGCTTCTATGTTTGTTTTTTTGTTTGTTTTTATCTTGCCAAAACGAAGTTTTTGCTCGATGTATCAGTCAGCTTGTATGTTTGTTTGTTCGTTTGTTTTTTTGTTTGTGGTTAATCATTTTTTTTTCACGTTTAGATCACTCTGTAGACCACAGTTATTATTGGAAACTCCTGTAACTTCGCATATGAGAGTCCTATAGAGATACCCTTCAGCACACAAAAATTTGAAGGTCAAGGTCAAAGGTCAAGGTCACTATGCGGTCAATCATGGAGGTCAACGAAACCCTTATTTTTTGAGTAACTTTGATCGGATCGTCTCCAAACTTCATGGGATTCTAGTATATGGTCCGGCGCTCAGCTGATTAGTTTTTGGTGGCGATCGGCCTTGACCTTCATGGTTAGCGCTGGAGGTCGAAAATTATTGACCCCAAGGTCAAATTACGAAACCCATATTTTTTGAGTAACTTTGATTTTATGATCTCCAAACTTGGTGGGTATATAGGGTGTGGTATGGCGCTCAGTTGATTAGTTTTTGGTGTCGATCGGCCTTGACCTTCAAGGTCATTTTGAAGGTCATTCAATTTTGACCAAAAGGTAAAATTTTTCACGTTTAGATCACTCTGTAGACCACAGTTATTATTGGAAACTCCTGTAACTTCGCATATCAGAGTCCTATAGAGATACCCTTCAGCACACAGAATTTTGAAGGTCAAGGTCAAAGGTCAAGGTCACTTTGCGGTCAATCATGGAGGTCAACGAAACCCTTATTTTTTGAGTAACTTTGATCGGATCGTCTCCAAACTTCATGGGAATCTAGTATATGGTCCGGCGCTCAGCTGATTAGTTTTTGGTGGCGATCGGCCTTGACCTTCATGGTTAGCGCTGGAGGTCGAAAATTATTGACCCCAAGGTCAAATTACGAAACCCTTATTTTTTGAGTAACTTTGATCTTATGATCTCCAAACTTGGTGGGTATATAGGGTGTGGTATGGCGCTCAGCTGATTAATTTTTGGTGTCGATCGGCCTTGACCTTCAAGGTCATTTTGAAGGTCATTCAATTTTGACCAAAAGGTAAAATTTTCAAGTTTCAGTTACCATATCGAGTAGTACCTCAAATTGAAGCCCTTGTTGAGTGCTTTCCAAACATATAACTAGTTTGACAATGTGACGTCATTTGACGGCGTTATGACGAAAAAAGTGCACTTTTCATGTATATTGTATTGCTTTAGTTCGCATTGTTTAGGTCACTCTGTAGAGCACAGTTCCCTTTGGAAACTCTTGTAAGTTCGCATATCAGAGTCTTTTAGAGATACCCTTTAGCACACAAAATTATGAAGGTCAAGGTCAAAGGTCAAGGTCACTTTGCGGCCAATCATGGAGGTCGACGAAACACTAATTTTTTGAGTAACTTTGATCGGATCGTCTCCAAACTTCATGGGAATCTAGTATATGGTCCGGCGCTCAGCTGATTAGTTTTTGGTGGCGATCGGCCTTGACCTTCATGGTTAGCGCTGGAGGTCGAAAATTATTGACCCCAAGGTCAAATTTTGAAATCGTAGGTACCATATCGAGTAATACCTCATATGAATGCCCTTGATGAGTGCTTCCCAGATCTGTAAACAGTTTGACGCTATGACGTCATTTGATGACGTCATGACGAAAAAACGGAATTTTCATGAAAAAATTATTTCCTCAGTTCTCATCAAAATCTTTCAATATTTCATGTGCGTTGGTCATGAAGACATACTATTCACCATACGAAATTATTAAGGTCAAGGTCAAATGGCAAGATACGGTTCACCCTGTGGGTGACATATGTTCATTTTGTTTTTTTGTTTGTGGTTAATCATTTTTTATCTTGCCAAAACGAAGTTTTTGCAAGATGTATTAGTCAGCTTGTATGTTTGTTATCTTGCCAAAACGAAGTTTTTGCAAGATGTATTAGTCAGCTTGTATGTTTGTTTTTTTGTTTGTTTTTTTGTTTGTTTTTTTGTTTTTTTGTTTGTGGTTAATCATTTTTTTTCACGTTTAGATCACTCTGTAGACCACAGTTATTATTGGAAACTCCTGTAGCTTCGCATATCAGAGTCCTATAGAGATACCCTTCAGCACACAAAATTTTGAAGGTCAAGGTCAAAGGTCAAGGTCACTTTGTGGTCAATCATGGAGGTCGACGAAACCCTTATTTTTTGAGTAACTTTGATCGGATCGTCTCCAAACTTCATGGGAATCTAGTATATGGTCCGGCGCTCAGCTGATTAGTTTTTGGTGGCGATCGGCCTTGACCTTCATGGTTAGCGCTGGAGGTCGAAAATTATTGACCCCAAGGTCAAATGTTGAAACCCTTATTTTTTGAGTAACTTTGATCGGATCGTCTCCAAACTTCATGGGAATCTAGTACATGGTCCGGCGCTCAGCTGATTAGTTTTTGGTGGCGATCGGCCTTGACCTTCATGGTTAGCGCTGGAGGTCGAAAATTATTGACCCCAAGGTCAAATGTTGAAATCGTAGGTACCATATCTTCGCATATCTTCGCATGTAACTTCGCATATCAGAGTCCTATAGAGATACCCTTCAGCACACAAAATTTTGAAGGTCAAGGTCAAAGGTCAAGGTCACTTTGTGGTCAATCATGGAGGTCGACAAAACCCTTATTTTTTGAGTAACTTTGATCGGATCGTCTCCAAACTTCATGGGAATCTAGCATATGGTCCGGCGCTCAGCTGATTAGTTTTTGGTGGCGATCGGCCTTGACCTTCATGGTTAGCGCTGGAGGTCGAAAATTATTGACCCCAAGGTCAAATGTTGAAATCGTAGGTACCATATCTTCGCATATCTTCGCATGTAACTTCGCATATCAGAGTCCTATAGAGATACCCTTCAGCACACAAAATTTTGAAGGTCAAGGTCAAAGGTCAAGGTCACTTTGTGGTCAATCATGGAGGTCGACAAAACCCTTATTTTTTGAGTAACTTTGATCGGATCGTCTCCAAACTTCATGGGAATCTAGTATATGGTCCGGCGCTCAGCTGATTAGTTTTTGGTGGCGATCGGCCTTGACCTTCATGGTTAGCGCTGGAGGTCGAAAATTATTGACCCCAAGGTCAAATGTTGAAATCCTTATTTTTTGAGTAACTTTGATCGGATCGTCTCCAAACTTCATGGGAATCTAGTATATGGTCCGGCGCTCAGCTGATTAGTTTTTGGTGGCGATCGGCCTTGACCTTCATGGTTAGCGCTGGAGGTCGAAAATTATTGACCCCAAGGTCAAATTTTGAAATCGTAGGTACCATATCGAGTAATACCTCATATGAATGCCCTTGATGAGTGCTTCCCAGATCTGTAAACAGTTTGACGCTATGACGTCATTTGATGACGTCATGACGAAAAAACGGAATTTTCATGAAAAAATTATTTCCTCAGTTCTCATCAAAATCTTTCAATATTTAATGTGCGTTGGTCATGAAGACATACTATTCACCATACGAAATTATTAAGGTCAAGGTCAAAGGTCAAGGTCACTTTGCGGTCAATCATGGAGGTCAACGAAACCCTTATTTTTTGAGTAACGTTGATCTTATGATCTCCAAACTTGGTGGGTATATAGGGTGTGGTATGGCGCTCAGCTGATTAGTTTTTGGTGTCGATCGGCCTTGACCTTCAAGGTCATTTTGAAGGTCATTCAATTTTGACCAAAAGGTAAAATTTTCAAGTTTCAGTTACCATATCGAGTAGTACCTCAAATTGAAGCCCTTGTTGAGTGCTTTCCAAACATATAACTAGTTTGACAATGTGACGTCATTTGACGGCGTTATGACGAAAAAACTGCACTTTTCATGTATATTGTATTGCTTTAGTTCGCATTGTTTAGGTCACTCTGTAGAGCACAGTTCCCTTTGGAAACTCTTGTAAGTTCGCATATCAGAGTCTTTTAGAGATACCCTTTAGCACACAAAATTATGAAGGTCAAGGTCAAAGGTCAAGGTCACTTTGCGGCCAATCATGGAGGTGTTCACCTCAGTGTGACCTGAAGCAAGTCACTCATGTTCACATTTTGGCAAGATACGGTTCACCCTGTGGGTGACATATGTTCATTTTGTTTTTTTGTTTTTTTGTTTGTGGTTAATCATTTTTTTTCCACGTTTAGATCACTCTGTAGACCACAGTTATTATTGGAAACTCCTGTAACTTCGCATATCAGAGTCCTATAGAGATACCCTTCAGCACACAAAATTTTGAAGGTCAAGGTCAAAGGTCAAGGTCACTTTGTGGTCAATCATGGAGGTCGACGAAACCCTTATTTTTTGAGTAACTTTGATCGGATCGTCTCCAAACTTCATGGGAATCTAGTATATGGTCCGGCGCTCAGCTGATTAGTTTTTGGTGGCGATCGGCCTTGACCTTCATGGTTAGCGCTGGAGGTCGAAAATTATTGACCCCAAGGTCAAATGTTGAAACCCTTATTTTTTGAGTAACTTTGATCGGATCGTCTCCAAACTTCATGGGAATCTAGTATATGGTCCGGCGCTCAGCTGATTAGTTTTTGGTGGCGATCGGCCTTGACCTTCATGGTTAGCGCTGGAGGTCGAAAATTATTGACCCCAAGGTCAAATGTTGAAATCGTTATTTTTTGAGTAACTTTGATCGGATCGTCTCCAAACTTCATGGGAATCTAGTATATGGTCCGGCGCTCAGCTGATTAGTTTTTGGTGGCGATCGGCCTTGACCTTCATGGTTAGCGCTGGAGGTCGAAAATTATTGACCCCAAGGTCAAATTTTGAAATCGTAGGTACCATATCGAGTAATACCTCATATGAATGCCCTTGATGAGTGCTTCCCAGATCTGTAAACAGTTTGACGCTATGACGTCATTTGATGACGTCATGACGAAAAAACGGAATTTTCATGAAAAAATTATTTCCTCAGTTCTCATCAAAATCTTTCAATATCTCGTGGGCAGACATTCCTCAAAGAGTCGCTTCTAGTGGATAGCAGTTCTGTTCACCTCAGTGTGACCTGAAGCAAGTCACTCATGTTCACATTTTGGCAAGATACGGTTCACCCTGTGGGTGACATAGGTTTATATGTTTGTTTGTTTGTTTGTTTTTTTGTTTGTGGTTAATCATTTTTTTTTCACGTTTAGATCACTCTGTAGACCACAGTTATTATTGGAAACTCCTGTAACTTCGCATATCAGAGTCCTATAGAGATACCCTTCAGCACACAAAATTTTGAAGGTCAAGGTCAAAGGTCAAGGTCACTTTGCGGTCAATCATGGAGGTCAACGAAACCCTTATTTTTTGAGTAACTTTGATCGGATCGTCTCCAAACTTCACGGGAATCTAGTATATGGTCCGGCGCTCAGCTGATTAGTTTTTGGTGGCGATCGGCCTTGACCTTCAAGGTCATTTTGAAGGTCATTCAATTGGGTCAATCATGGAGGTCAACGAAACCCTTATTTTTTGAGTAACTTTGATCTTATGATCTCCAAACTTGGTGGGTATATAGGGTGTGGTATGGCGCTCAGCTGATTAGTTTTTGGTGTCGATCGGCCTTGACCTTCAAGGTCATTTTGAAGGTCATTCAATTTTGACCAAAAGGTAAAATTTTCAAGTTTCAGTTACCATATCGAGTAGTACCTCAAATTGAAGCCCTTGTTGAGTGCTTTCCAAACATATAACTAGTTTGACAATGTGACGTCATTTGACGGCGTTATGACGAAAAAACTGCACTTTTCATGTATATTGTATTGCTTTAGTTCGCATTGTTTAGGTCACTCTGTAGAGCACAGTTCCCTTTGGAAACTCTTGTAAGTTCGCATATCAGAGTCTTTTAGAGATACCCTTTAGCACACAAAATTATGAAGGTCAAGGTCAAAGGTCAAGGTCACTTGGCAAGATACGGTTCACCCTGTGGGTGACATATGTTTATTTTTTTGTTTGTTTTTTTGTTTTTTTGTTTGTGGTTAATCATTTTTTTTTCACGTTTAGATCACTCTGTAGACCACAGTTATTATTGGAAACTCCTGTAACTTCGCATATCAGAGTCCTATAGAGATACCCTTCAGCACACAAAATTTTGAAGGTCAAGGTCAAAGGTCAAGGTCACTTTGTGGTCAATCATGGAGGTCGAGGAAACCCTTATTTTTTGAGTAACTTTGATCGGATCGTCTCCAAACTTCATGGGAATCTAGTATATGGTCCGGCGCTCAGCTGATTAGTTTTTGGTGGCGATCGGCCTTGACCTTCATGGTTAGCGCTGGAGGTCGAAAATTATTGACCCCAAGGTCAAATTACGAAACCCTTATTTTTTGAGTAACTTTGATCTTATGATCTCCAAACTTGGTGGGTATATAGGGTGTGGTATGTCGCTCAGTTGATTAGTTTTTGGTGTCGATCGGCCTTGACCTTCAAGGTCATTTTGAAGGTCATTCAATTTTGACCAAAAGGTAAAATTTTCAAGTTTCAGTTACCATATCGAGTAGTACCTCAAATTGAAGCCCTTGTTGAGTGCTTTCCAAACATATAACTAGTTTGACAATGTGACGTCATTTGACGGCGTTATGACGAAAAAACTGCACTTTTCATGTATATTGTATTGCTTTAGTTCGCATTGTTTAGGTCACTCTGTAGAGCACAGTTCCCTTTGGAAACTCTTGTAAGTTCGCATATCAGAGTCTTTTAGAGATACCCTTTAGCACACAAAATTATGAAGGTCAAGGTCAAAGGTCAAGGTCACTTGGCAAGATACGGTTTACCCTGTGGGTGACATATGTTTATTTTCACGTTTAGATCACTCTGTAGACCACAGTTATTATTGGAAACTCCTGTAACTTCGCATATCAGAGTCCTATAGAGATACCCTTCAGCACACAAAATTTTGAAGGTCAAGGTCAAAGGTCAAGGTCACTTTGTGGTCAATCATGGAGGTCGACGAAACCCTTATTTTTTGAGTAACTTTGATCGGATCGTCTCCAAACTTCATGGGAATCTAGTATATGGTCCGGCGCTCAGCTGATTAGTTTTTGGTGGCGATCGGCCTTGACCTTCATGGTTAGCGCTGGAGGTCGAAAATTATTGACCCCAAGGTCAAATGTTGAAACCCTTATTTTTTGAGTAACTTTGATCGGATCGTCTCCAAACTTCATGGGAATCTAGTATATGGTCCGGCGCTCAGCTGATTAGTTTTTGGTGGCGATCGGCCTTGACCTTCATGGTTAGCGCTGGAGGTCGAAAATTATTGACCCCAAGGTCAAATGTTGAAATCGTAGGTACCATATCTTCGCATATCTTCGCATGTAACTTCGCATATCAGAGTCCTATAGAGATACCCTTCAGCACACAAAATTTTGAAGGTCAAGGTCAAAGGTCAAGGTCACTTTGTGGTCAATCATGGAGGTCGACGAAACCCTTATTTTTTGAGTAACTTTGATCGGATCGTCTCCAAACTTCATGGGAATCTAGTATATGGTCCGGCGCTCAGCTGATTAGTTTTTGGTGGCGATCGGCCTTGACCTTCATGGTTAGCGCTGGAGGTCGAAAATTATTGACCCCAAGGTCAAATGTTGAAATCCTTATTTTTTGAGTAACTTTGATCGGATCGTCTCCAAACTTCATGGGAATCTATCTAGTATATGGTCCGGCGCTCAGCTGATTATTTTTTGGTGGCGATCGGCCTTGACCTTCATGGTTAGCGCTGGAGGTCGAAAATTATTGACCCCAAGGTCAAATTTTGAAATCGTAGGTACCATATCGAGTAATACCTCATATGAATGCCCTTGATGAGTGCTTCCCAGATCTGTAAACAGTTTGACGCTATGACGTCATTTGATGACGTCATGACGAAAAAACGGAATTTTCATGAAAAAATTATTTCCTCAGTTCTCATCAAAATCTTTCAATATTTCATGTGCGTTGGTCATGAAGACATACTATTCACCATACGAAATTATTAAGGTCAAGGTCAAAGGTCAAGGTCACTTTGCGGTCGCTTTAGACATTATATAAATGACGTCATTTGGTGACGTTATAAGGCAAACACGTATTTTTCAAGGTCACTCTCTAGAACGATTATCATCGGAATATCTCGTGGGCAGACATTCCTCAAAGAGTCGCTTCTAGTGGATAGCAGTTCTGTTCACCTCAGTGTGACCTGAAGCAAGTCACTCATGGTCACATTTTGGCAAGATACGGTTCACCCTGTGGGTGACATATGTTCATTTTTTTGTTTTTTTGTTTGTGGTTAATCATTTTTTTTCACGTTTAGATCACTCTGTAGACCACAGTTATTATTGGAAACTCCTGTAACTTCGCATATCAGAGTCCTATAGAGATACCCTTCAGCACACAAAATTTTGAAGGTCAAGGTCAAAGGTCAAGGTCACTTTGTGGTCAATCATGGAGGTCGACGAAACCCTTATTTTTTGAGTAACTTTGATCGGATCGTCTCCAAACTTCATGGGAATCTAGTATATGGTCCGGCGCTCAGCTGATTAGTTTTTGGTGGCGATCGGCCTTGACCTTCATGGTTAGCGCTGGAGGTCGAAAATTATTGACCCCAAGGTCAAATGTTGAAACCCTTATTTTTTGAGTAACTTTGATCGGATCGTCTCCAAACTTCATGGGAATCTAGTATATGGTCCGGCGCTCAGCTGATTAGTTTTTGGTGGCGATCGGCCTTGACCTTCATGGTTAGCGCTGGAGGTCGAAAATTATTGACCCCAAGGTCAAATGTTGAAATCGTAGGTACCATATCTTCGCATATCTTCGCATGTAACTTCGCATATCAGAGTCCTATAGAGATACCCTTCAGCACACAAAATTTTGAAGGTCAAGGTCAAAGGTCAAGGTCACTTTGTGGTCAATCATGGAGGTCGACGAAACCCTTATTTTTTGAGTAACTTTGATCGGATCGTCTCCAAACTTCATGGGAATCTAGTATATGGTCCGGCGCTCAGCTGATTAGTTTTTGGTGGCGATCGGCCTTGACCTTCATGGTTAGCGCTGGAGGTCGAAAATTATTGACCCCAAGGTCAAATGTTGAAATCCTTATTTTTTGAGTAACTTTGATCGGATCGTCTCCAAACTTCATGGGAATCTATCTAGTATATGGTCCGGCGCTCAGCTGATTATTTTTTGGTGGCGATCGGCCTTGACCTTCATGGTTAGCGCTGGAGGTCGAAAATTATTGACCCCAAGGTCAAATTTTGAAATCGTAGGTACCATATCGAGTAATACCTCATATGAATGCCCTTGATGAGTGCTTCCCAGATCTGTAAACAGTTTGACGCTATGACGTCATTTGATGACGTCATGACGAAAAAACGGAATTTTCATGAAAAAATTATTTCCTCAGTTCTCATCAAAATCTTTCAATATTTCATGTGCGTTGGTCATGAAGACATACTATTCACCATACGAAATTATTAAGGTCAAGGTCAAAGGTCAAGGTCACTTTGCGGTCGCTTTAGACATTATATAAATGACGTCATTTGGTGACGTTATAAGGCAAACACGTATTTTTCAAGGTCACTCTCTAGAACGATTATCATCGGAATATCTCGTGGGCAGACATTCCTCAAAGAGTCGCTTCTAGTGGATAGCAGTTCTGTTCACCTCAGTGTGACCTGAAGCAAGTCACTCATGGTCACATTTTGGCAAGATACGGTTCACCCTGTGGGTGACATATGTTCATTTTTTTGTTTTTTTGTTTGTGGTTAATCATTTTTTTTCACGTTTAGATCACTCTGTAGACCACAGTTATTATTGGAAACTCCTGTAACTTCGCATATCAGAGTCCTATAGAGATACCCTTCAGCACACAAAATTTTGAAGGTCAAGGTCAAAGGTCAAGGTCACTTTGTGGTCAATCATGGAGGTCGACGAAACCCTTATTTTTTGAGTAACTTTGATCGGATCGTCTCCAAACTTCATGGGAATCTAGTATATGGTCCGGCGCTCAGCTGATTAGTTTTTGGTGGCGATCGGCCTTGACCTTCATGGTTAGCGCTGGAGGTCGAAAATTATTGACCCCAAGGTCAAATGTTGAAACCCTTATTTTTTGAGTAACTTTGATCGGATCGTCTCCAAACTTCATGGGAATCTAGTATATGGTCCGGCGCTCAGCTGATTAGTTTTTGGTGGCGATCGGCCTTGACCTTCATGGTTAGCGCTGGAGGTCGAAAATTATTGACCCCAAGGTCAAATGTTGAAATCGTAGGTACCATATCTTCGCATATCTTCGCATGTAACTTCGCATATCAGAGTCCTATAGAGATACCCTTCAGCACACAAAATTTTGAAGGTCAAGGTCAAAGGTCAAGGTCACTTTGTGGTCAATCATGGAGGTCGACGAAACCCTTATTTTTTGAGTAACTTTGATCGGATCGTCTCCAAACTTCATGGGAATCTAGTATATGGTCCGGCGCTCAGCTGATTAGTTTTTGGTGGCGATCGGCCTTGACCTTCATGGTTAGCGCTGGAGGTCGAAAATTATTGACCCCAAGGTCAAATGTTGAAATCCTTATTTTTTGAGTAACTTTGATCGGATCGTCTCCAAACTTCATGGGAATCTAGTATATGGTCCGGCGCTCAGCTGATTATTTTTTGGTGGCGATCGGCCTTGACCTTCATGGTTAGCGCTGGAGGTCGAAAATTATTGACCCCAAGGTCAAATTTTGAAATCGTAGGTACCATATCGAGTAATACCTCATATGAATGCCCTTGATGAGTGCTTCCCAGATCTGTAAACAGTTTGACGCTATGACGTCATTTGATGACGTCATGACGAAAAAACGGAATTTTCATGAAAAAATTATTTCCTCAGTTCTCATCAAAATCTTTCAATATTTCATGTGCGTTGGTCATGAAGACATACTATTCACCATACGAAATTATTAAGGTCAAGGTCAAATGGCAAGATACGGTTCACCCTGTGGGTGACATATGTTCATTTTTATCTTGCCAAAACGAAGTTTTTGCAAGATGTATTAGTCAGCTTGTATGTTTGTTTTTTTGTTTGTTTTTTATCTTGCCAAAACGAAGTTTTTGCAAGATGTATTAGTCAGCTTGTATGTTTGTTTTTTTGTTTGTTTTTTTGTTTTTTTGTTTGTGGTTAATCATTTTTTTTCACGTTTAGATCACTCTGTAGACCACAGTTATTATTGGAAACTCCTGTAACTTCGCATATCAGAGTCCTATAGAGATACCCTTCAGCACACAAAATTTTGAAGGTCAAGGTCAAAGGTCAAGGTCACTTTGTGGTCAATCATGGAGGTCGACGAAACCCTTATTTTTTGAGTAACTTTGATCGGATCGTCTCCAAACTTCATGGGAATCTAGTATATGGTCCGGCGCTCAGCTGATTAGTTTTTGGTGGCGATCGGCCTTGACCTTCATGGTTAGCGCTGGAGGTCGAAAATTATTGACCCCAAGGTCAAATGTTGAAACCCTTATTTTTTGAGTAACTTTGATCGGATCGTCTCCAAACTTCATGGGAATCTAGTATATGGTCCGGCGCTCAGCTGATTAGTTTTTGCTGGTGATCGGCCTTGACCTTCATGGTTAGCGCTGGAGGTCGAAAATTATTGACCCCAAGGTCAAATGTTGAAATCGTAGGTACCATATCTTCGCATATGTTCGCATGTAACTTCGCACATCAGAGTCCTATAGAGATACCCTTCAGCACACAAAATTTTGAAGGTCAAGGTCAAAGGTCAAGGTCACTTTGTGGTCAATCATGGAGGTCGACGAAACCCTTATTTTTTGAGTAACTTTCATCGGATCGTCTCCAAACTTCATGGAAATCTAGTATATGGTCCGGCGCTCAGCTGATTAGTTTTTGGTGGCGATCGGCCTTGACCTTCATGGTTAGCACTGGAGGTCGAAAATTATTGACCCCAAGGTCAAATTACGAAACCCTTATTTTTTGAGTAACTTTGATCTTATGATCTCCAAACTTGGTGTGTATATAGGGTGTGGTATGGCGCTCAGTTGATTAGTTTTTGGTGTCGATCGGCCTTGACCTTCAAGGTCATTTTGAAGGTCATTCAATTTTGACCAAAAGGTAAAATTTTCAAGTTTCAGTTACCATATCGAGTAATACCTCATATGAATGCCCTTGATGAGTGCTTCCCAGATCTGTAAACAGTTTGACGCTATGACGTCATTTGATGACGTCATGACGAAAAAACGGAATTTTCATGAAAAAATTATTTCCTCAGTTCTCATCAAAATCTTTCAATATTTCATGTGCGTTGGTCATGAAGACATACTATTCACCATACGAAATTATTAAGGTCAAGGTCAAAGGTCAAGGTCACTTTGCGGTCGCTTTAGACATTATATAAATGACGTCATTTGGTGACGTTATAAGGCAAACACGTATTTTTCAAGGTCACTCTCTAGAACGATTTATCATCGGAATATCTCGTGGGCAGACATTCCTCAAAGAGTCGCTTCTAGTGGATAGCAGTTCTGTTCACCTCAGTGTGACCTGAAGCAAGTCACTCATGTTCACATTTTGGCAAGATACGGTTCACCCTGTGGGTGACATTTGTTCATTTTGTTTGTTTTTTTGTTTTTTTGTTTGTGGTTAATCATTTTTTTTCACGTTTAGATCACTCTGTAGACCACAGTTATTATTGGAAACTCCTGTAACTTCGCATGTCAGAGTCCTATAGAGATACCCTTCAGCACACAAAATTTTGAAGGTCAAGGTCAAAGGTCAAGGTCACTTTGTGGTCAATCATGGAGGTCGACGAAACCCTTATTTTTTGAGTAACTTTGATCGGATCGTCTCCAAACTTCATGGGAATCTAGTATATGGTCCGGCGCTCAGCTGATTAGTTTTTGGTGGCGATCGGCCTTGACCTTCATGGTTAGCGCTGGAGGTCGAAAATTATTGACCCCAAGGTCAAATGTTGAAACCCTTATTTTTTGAGTAACTTTGATCGGATCGTCTCCAAACTTCATGGGAATCTAGTATATGGTCCGGCGCTCAGCTGATTAGTTTTTGGTGGCGATCGGCCTTGACCTTCATGGTTAGCGCTGGAGGTCGAAAATTATTGACCCCAAGGTCAAATGTTGAAATCGTAGGTACCATATCTTCGCATATCTTCGCATGTAACTTCGCATATCAGAGTCCTATAGAGATACCCTTCAGCACACAAAATTTTGAAGGTCAAGGTCAAAGGTCAAGGTCACTTTGTGGTCAATCATGGAGGTCGACGAAACCCTTATTTTTTGAGTAACTTTGATCGGATCGTCTCCAAACTTCATGGGAATCTAGTATATGGTCCGGCGCTCAGCTGATTAGTTTTTGGTGGCGATCGGCCTTGACCTTCATGGTTAGCGCTGGAGGTCGAAAATTATTGACCCCAAGGTCAAATGTTGAAATCCTTATTTTTTGAGTAACTTTGATCGGATCGTCTCCAAACTTCATGGGAATGTAGTATATGGTCCGGCGCTCAGCTGATTATTTTTTGGTGGCGATCGGCCTTGACCTTCATGGTTAGCGCTGGAGGTCGAAAATTATTGACCCCAAGGTCAAATTTTGAAATCGTAGGTACCATATCGAGTAATACCTCATATGAATGCCCTTGATGAGTGCTTCCCAGATCTGTAAACAGTTTGACGCTATGACGTCATTTGATGACGTCATGACGAAAAAACGGAATTTTCATGAAAAAATTATTTCCTCAGTTCTCATCAAAATCTTTCAATATTTCATGTGCGTTGGTCATGAAGACATACTATTCACCATACGAAATTATTAAGGTCAAGGTCAAATGGCAAGATACGGTTCACCCTGTGGGTGACATATGTTCATTTTTATCTTGCCAAAACGAAGTTTTTGCAAGATGTATTAGTCAGCTTGTATGTTTGTTTTTTTGTTTGTTTTTTATCTTGCCAAAACGAAGTTTTTGCAAGATGTATTAGTCAGCTTGTATGTTTGTTTTTTTGTTTGTTTTTTTGTATTTTTGTTTGTGGTTAATCATTTTTTTTCACGTTTAGATCACTCTGTAGACCACAGTTATTATTGGAAACTCCTGTAACTTCGCATATCAGAGTCCTATAGAGATACCCTTCAGCACACAAAATTTTGAAGGTCAAGGTCAAAGGTCAAGGTCACTTTGTGGTCAATCATGGAGTTCGACGAAACCCTTATTTTTTGAGTAACTTTGATCGGATCGTTTCCAAACTTCATGGGAATCTAGTATATGGTCCGGCGCTCAGCTGATTAGTTTTTGGTGGCGATCGGCCTTGACCTTCATGGTTAGCGCTGGAGGTCGAAAATTATTGACCCCAAGGTCAAATGTTGAAACCCTTATTTTTTGAGTAACTTTGATCGGATCGTCTCCAAACTTCATGGGAATCTAGTATATGGTCCGGCGCTCAGCTGATTAGTTTTTGCTGGCGATCGGCCTTGACCTTCATGGTTAGCGCTGGAGGTCGAAAATTATTGACCCCAAGGTCAAATGTTGAAATCGTAGGTACCATATCTTCGCATATGTTCGCATGTAACTTCGCATATCAGAGTCCTATAGAGATACCCTTCAGCACACAAAATTTTGAAGGTCAAGGTCAAAGGTCAAGGTCACTTTGTGGTCAATCATGGAGGTCGACGAAACCCTTATTTTTTGAGTAACTTTCATCGGATCGTCTCCAAACTTCATGGGAATCTAGTATATGGTCCGGCGCTCAGCTGATTAGTTTTTGGTGGCGATCGGCCTTGACCTTCATGGTTAGCGCTGGAGGTCGAAAATTATTGACCCCAAGGTCAAATTACAAAACCCTTATTTTTTGAGTAACTTTGATCTTATGATCTCCAAACTTGGTGGGTATATAGGGTGTGGTATGGCGCTCAGTTGTTTAGTTTTTGGTGTCGATCGGCCTTGACCTTCAAGGTCATTTTGAAGGTCATTCAATTTTGACCAAAAGGTAAAATTTTCAAGTTTCAGTTACCATATCGAGTAATACCTCATATGAATGCCCTTGATGAGTGCTTCCCAGATCTGTAAACAGTTTGACGCTATGACGTCATTTGATGACGTCATGACGAAAAAACGGAATTTTCATGAAAAAATTATTTCCTCAGTTCTCATCAAAATCTTTCAATATTTCATGTGCGTTGGTCATGAAGACATACTATTCACCATACGAAATTATTAAGGTCAAGGTCAAAGGTCAAGGTCACTTTGCGGTCAATCATGGAGGTCAACGAAACCCTGGCAAGATACGGTTCACCCTGTGGGTGATGTTTTATTTTGTTTTTTTGTTTGTGGTTAATCTTTTTTTTTTCACGTTTAGATCACTCTGTAGACCACAGTTATTATTGGAAACTCCTGTAACTTCGCATATCAGAGTCCTATAGAGATACCCTTCAGCACACAAAATTTTGAAGGTCAAGGTCAAAGGTCAAGGTCACTTTGCCGTCAATCATGGAGGTCAACGAAACCCTTATTTTTTGAGTAACTTTGATCGGATCGTCTCCAAACTTCATGGGAATCTAGTATATGGTCCGGCGCTCAGCTGATTAGTTTTTGGTGGCGATCGGCCTTGACCTTCATGGTTAGCGCTGGAGGTCGAAAATTATTGACCCCAAGGTCAAATTTTGAAATCGTAGGTACCATATCGAGTAATACCTCATATGAATGCCCTTGATGAGTGCTTCCCAGATCTGTAAACAGTTTGACGCTATGACGCCATTTGATGACGTCATGACGAAAAAACGGAATTTTCATGAAAAAATTATTTCCTCAGTTCTCATCAAAATCTTTCAATATTTCATGTGCGTTGGTCATGAAGACATACTATTCACCATACGAAATTATTAAGGTCAAGGTCAAAGGTCAAGGTCACTTTGCGAAGTGAAGCTTTAGACATTTATAGGTCAAGGTCAAGCTTTAGACATTATATAAATGACGTCATTTGGTGACGTTATAAGGCAAACACGTATTTTTCAAGGTCACTCTCTAGAACGATTATCATCGGAATATCTCGTGGGCAGACATTCCTCAAAGAGTCGCTTCTAGTGGATAGCAGTTCTGTTCACCTCAGTGTGACCTGAAGCAAGTCACTCATGTTCACATTTTGGCAAGATACGGTTCACCCTGTGGGTGACATATGTTTATTTGTTTGTGGTTAATCATTTTTTTTCACGTTTAGATCACTCTGTAGACCACAGTTATTATTGGAAACTCCTGTAACTTCGCATATCAGAGTCCTATAGAGATACCCTTCACCATACGAAATTATTAAGGTCAAGGTCAAAGGTCAAGGTCACTTTGCGGTCAATCATGGAGGTCAACGAAACCCTTATTTTTTGAGTAACTTTGATCTTATGATCTCCAAACTTGGTGGGTATATAGGGTGTGGTA
Source organism: Myxine glutinosa (assembly GCF_964187855.1). NCBI lineage: Eukaryota > Metazoa > Chordata > Myxini > Myxiniformes > Myxinidae > Myxine > Myxine glutinosa. Next base: position 77,447,649 of record NC_136270.1, read on the forward strand.
TGGCGCTCAGCTGATTAGTTTTTGGTGTCGATCGGCCTTGACCTTCAAGGTCATTTTGAAGGTCATTCAATTTTGACCAAAAGGTAAAATTTTCAAGTTTCAGTTACCATATCGAGTAATACCTCATATGAATGCCCTTGATGAGTGCTTCCCAGATCTGTAAACAGTTTGACGCTATGACGTCATTTGATGACGTCATGACGAAAAAACGGAATTTTCATGAAAAAATTATTTCCTCAGTTCTCATCAAAATCTTTCAATATTTCATGTGCGTTGGTCATGAAGACATACTATTCACCATACGAAATTATTAAGGTCAAGGTCAAAGGTCAAGGTCACTTTGCGGTCGCTTTAGACATTATATAAATGACGTCATTTGGTGACGTTATAAGGCAAACACGTATTTTTCAAGGTCACTCTCTAGAACGATTTATCATCGGAATATCTCGTGGGCAGACATTCCTCAAAGAGTCGCTTCTAGTGGATAGCAGTTCTGTTCACCTCAGTGTGACCTGAAGCAAGTCACTCATGTTCACATTTTGGCAAGATACGGTTCACCCTGTGGGTGACATTTGTTCATTTTGTTTGTTTTTTTGTTTTTTTGTTTGTGGTTAATCATTTTTTTTCACGTTTAGATCACTCTGTAGACCACAGTTATTATTGGAAACTCCTGTAACTTCGCATGTCAGAGTCCTATAGAGATACCCTTCAGCACACAAAATTTTGAAGGTCAAGGTCAAAGGTCAAGGTCACTTTGTGGTCAATCATGGAGGTCGACGAAACCCTTATTTTTTGAGTAACTTTGATCGGATCGTCTCCAAACTTCATGGGAATCTAGTATATGGTCCGGCGCTCAGCTGATTAGTTTTTGGTGGCGATCGGCCTTGACCTTCATGGTTAGCGCTGGAGGTCGAAAATTATTGACCCCAAGGTCAAATGTTGAAACCCTTATTTTTTGAGTAACTTTGATCGGATCGTCTCCAAACTTCATGGGAATCTAGTATATGGTCCGGCGCTCAGCTGATTAGTTTTTGGTGGCGATCGGCCTTGACCTTCATGGTTAGCGCTGGAGGTCGAAAATTATTGACCCCAAGGTCAAATGTTGAAATCGTAGGTACCATATCTTCGCATATCTTCGCATGTAACTTCGCATATCAGAGTCCTATAGAGATACCCTTCAGCACACAAAATTTTGAAGGTCAAGGTCAAAGGTCAAGGTCACTTTGTGGTCAATCATGGAGGTCGACGAAACCCTTATTTTTTGAGTAACTTTGATCGGATCGTCTCCAAACTTCATGGGAATCTAGTATATGGTCCGGCGCTCAGCTGATTAGTTTTTGGTGGCGATCGGCCTTGACCTTCATGGTTAGCGCTGGAGGTCGAAAATTATTGACCCCAAGGTCAAATGTTGAAATCCTTATTTTTTGAGTAACTTTGATCGGATCGTCTCCAAACTTCATGGGAATGTAGTATATGGTCCGGCGCTCAGCTGATTATTTTTTGGTGGCGATCGGCCTTGACCTTCATGGTTAGCGCTGGAGGTCGAAAATTATTGACCCCAAGGTCAAATTTTGAAATCGTAGGTACCATATCGAGTAATACCTCATATGAATGCCCTTGATGAGTGCTTCCCAGATCTGTAAACAGTTTGACGCTATGACGTCATTTGATGACGTCATGACGAAAAAACGGAATTTTCATGAAAAAATTATTTCCTCAGTTCTCATCAAAATCTTTCAATATTTCATGTGCGTTGGTCATGAAGACATACTATTCACCATACGAAATTATTAAGGTCAAGGTCAAATGGCAAGATACGGTTCACCCTGTGGGTGACATATGTTCATTTTTATCTTGCCAAAACGAAGTTTTTGCAAGATGTATTAGTCAGCTTGTATGTTTGTTTTTTTGTTTGTTTTTTATCTTGCCAAAACGAAGTTTTTGCAAGATGTATTAGTCAGCTTGTATGTTTGTTTTTTTGTTTGTTTTTTTGTATTTTTGTTTGTGGTTAATCATTTTTTTTCACGTTTAGATCACTCTGTAGACCACAGTTATTATTGGAAACTCCTGTAACTTCGCATATCAGAGTCCTATAGAGATACCCTTCAGCACACAAAATTTTGAAGGTCAAGGTCAAAGGTCAAGGTCACTTTGTGGTCAATCATGGAGTTCGACGAAACCCTTATTTTTTGAGTAACTTTGATCGGATCGTTTCCAAACTTCATGGGAATCTAGTATATGGTCCGGCGCTCAGCTGATTAGTTTTTGGTGGCGATCGGCCTTGACCTTCATGGTTAGCGCTGGAGGTCGAAAATTATTGACCCCAAGGTCAAATGTTGAAACCCTTATTTTTTGAGTAACTTTGATCGGATCGTCTCCAAACTTCATGGGAATCTAGTATATGGTCCGGCGCTCAGCTGATTAGTTTTTGCTGGCGATCGGCCTTGACCTTCATGGTTAGCGCTGGAGGTCGAAAATTATTGACCCCAAGGTCAAATGTTGAAATCGTAGGTACCATATCTTCGCATATGTTCGCATGTAACTTCGCATATCAGAGTCCTATAGAGATACCCTTCAGCACACAAAATTTTGAAGGTCAAGGTCAAAGGTCAAGGTCACTTTGTGGTCAATCATGGAGGTCGACGAAACCCTTATTTTTTGAGTAACTTTCATCGGATCGTCTCCAAACTTCATGGGAATCTAGTATATGGTCCGGCGCTCAGCTGATTAGTTTTTGGTGGCGATCGGCCTTGACCTTCATGGTTAGCGCTGGAGGTCGAAAATTATTGACCCCAAGGTCAAATTACAAAACCCTTATTTTTTGAGTAACTTTGATCTTATGATCTCCAAACTTGGTGGGTATATAGGGTGTGGTATGGCGCTCAGTTGTTTAGTTTTTGGTGTCGATCGGCCTTGACCTTCAAGGTCATTTTGAAGGTCATTCAATTTTGACCAAAAGGTAAAATTTTCAAGTTTCAGTTACCATATCGAGTAATACCTCATATGAATGCCCTTGATGAGTGCTTCCCAGATCTGTAAACAGTTTGACGCTATGACGTCATTTGATGACGTCATGACGAAAAAACGGAATTTTCATGAAAAAATTATTTCCTCAGTTCTCATCAAAATCTTTCAATATTTCATGTGCGTTGGTCATGAAGACATACTATTCACCATACGAAATTATTAAGGTCAAGGTCAAAGGTCAAGGTCACTTTGCGGTCAATCATGGAGGTCAACGAAACCCTGGCAAGATACGGTTCACCCTGTGGGTGATGTTTTATTTTGTTTTTTTGTTTGTGGTTAATCTTTTTTTTTTCACGTTTAGATCACTCTGTAGACCACAGTTATTATTGGAAACTCCTGTAACTTCGCATATCAGAGTCCTATAGAGATACCCTTCAGCACACAAAATTTTGAAGGTCAAGGTCAAAGGTCAAGGTCACTTTGCCGTCAATCATGGAGGTCAACGAAACCCTTATTTTTTGAGTAACTTTGATCGGATCGTCTCCAAACTTCATGGGAATCTAGTATATGGTCCGGCGCTCAGCTGATTAGTTTTTGGTGGCGATCGGCCTTGACCTTCATGGTTAGCGCTGGAGGTCGAAAATTATTGACCCCAAGGTCAAATTTTGAAATCGTAGGTACCATATCGAGTAATACCTCATATGAATGCCCTTGATGAGTGCTTCCCAGATCTGTAAACAGTTTGACGCTATGACGCCATTTGATGACGTCATGACGAAAAAACGGAATTTTCATGAAAAAATTATTTCCTCAGTTCTCATCAAAATCTTTCAATATTTCATGTGCGTTGGTCATGAAGACATACTATTCACCATACGAAATTATTAAGGTCAAGGTCAAAGGTCAAGGTCACTTTGCGAAGTGAAGCTTTAGACATTTATAGGTCAAGGTCAAGCTTTAGACATTATATAAATGACGTCATTTGGTGACGTTATAAGGCAAACACGTATTTTTCAAGGTCACTCTCTAGAACGATTATCATCGGAATATCTCGTGGGCAGACATTCCTCAAAGAGTCGCTTCTAGTGGATAGCAGTTCTGTTCACCTCAGTGTGACCTGAAGCAAGTCACTCATGTTCACATTTTGGCAAGATACGGTTCACCCTGTGGGTGACATATGTTTATTTGTTTGTGGTTAATCATTTTTTTTCACGTTTAGATCACTCTGTAGACCACAGTTATTATTGGAAACTCCTGTAACTTCGCATATCAGAGTCCTATAGAGATACCCTTCACCATACGAAATTATTAAGGTCAAGGTCAAAGGTCAAGGTCACTTTGCGGTCAATCATGGAGGTCAACGAAACCCTTATTTTTTGAGTAACTTTGATCTTATGATCTCCAAACTTGGTGGGTATATAGGGTGTGGTATGGCGCTCAGCTGATTAGTTTTTGGTGTCGATCGGCCTTGACCTTCAAGGTCATTTTGAAGGTCATTCAATTTTGACCAAAAGGTAAAATTTTCAAGTTTCAGTTACCATATCGAGTAGTACCTCAAATTGAAGCCCTTGTTGAGTGCTTTCCAAACATATAACTAGTTTTTTTATTGGTTGTGAAAGACTTTTTCCTTTATTTGAATGGTTAGACTTTGTGTCGTTCAAAATGAATTTCAGATTTACTTTTCGATCCTTTATTTTTGGGCTCAAAAATAGACGGCAACACAACAAAGAATATGAACTGTTGTGCTTTTTTGTAGCTACAGCAAAGCTTGCTACTTACCTGTCCAGAAAGGAGAAGCGTAATGGTAAGCCCATTCATCAATGCAATGTCATGACGTTTTTCAATGCACTGTGTGCTGCAAGGCTAAAACATGAGTTTGAGTTTTCCAAGATCATGGGTGAAATTGATGGATTTGTAGAAAAATGGTGTTTGGAAAGTGTCTGTGAAGTCCGCCAAAATGAGTTGGTATTATTTTTTTCTTAATTGTTCGTAATTTCTACACTTCGTAGTATTGCGGCAGAAGATTTTAATGTATATGCACCATTGCATTGCATTTGCAATGGTGCATATACATTAATTGGTATCATTTGATTTTTGCATTTGATTTTGCAGATTGCATTTGTTTTTGGTAAAATTTGAACTGATCAACGCTTATATCTGTATTGTTTCCTCGCTTTCATAGTTTTCTCTTGTTATTGGCTTTTTTGATTTTATACATTGTACATCCATGCACTTTATATTTTTGGAATAAAAGGACGTCAAAAGTCAACGTTTCTCTTTCTTTCTCTTTCTCTCTCTCTCTCTCTCTCTCTCTCTCTCTCTCTGGCACCACCTATCGGCCGTCGGTGCGTTGGGTGTAGTGTCATGGCGGCTGTGAGCAACTGCTCTGTGTTTTGGTGAGTCCATCGTGAGGTTTCCCCCCTCTCCTGCCCTCCCCTGCCCACCTCCCTCTCCTTTTCCATCCTGTGTGCCTTGGCATTTGTTTTCATCTGTTCTACACCTTTGCCTTCGAGAGAGAGAGGATTGAGAGCGGGCCCATTTTGGGTGCGGCCTACTGGCATTGACGGCACGTTGTAAGCCATTTCTGTGCTTATAATGCACGTTTATTTTTTACTTTAGTTCGTTTATTTAGGTTTGATACCCTCTTGTCCGGCTCGGACAAGCGGGGGGAGGGGGGGGGTGGTATTTTCGCCGGAATGGCGAATGCACGCTCTCGTCGCGATGACTTTGAAGGCTTAACCAGGAAGCACGCGTTCGTGTGCGTGCCTCCGGATGGAGTCCCTGTCGAGGACATCATCCTCGCTGTGGGCAGCATTGTTGGGGATGAAAATATACGTGCAGCTTCGCATATGAACCAGAAAGTGGTGGTGTTCGTTTCGGACGAGGAACTCGTCCATGACGTGGTAAGTGCGGGAATAACCACGGAAAGCGGTCACTTTATGATTGCATCGCCGCTATTAACTCCCGCGACGAGAGTGGTTATTTCTAACGTACCACCATTTATCCCAAATGACAAGTTAATGACCGTGCTATCACGGTACGGTAAAATGGTATCGAGGATTTCAACAATCCCTCTTGGGTGTCGGAATGAACATGTTAAGCACGTAATGAGCTTCCGCAGACAGGTGTATATGGTCCTTCCAGACCGTGGGGACGACACAGGCCTCAACATCACTTTCAAAATTAATTTTGAAGAGGCAAATTTCCAGCTATACACATCGTCCACCACCTTAACATGCTTTCAGTGTGGAGCGTATGGACATTTAAAACGTTCTTGTCCCAAAGCCTCGTGTGTCAGGTGTGGCAAGACAGGTCACACTGCCATAGTTTGTAAGGAGGAGGATGCTCTGCTAATGAATACGCCCAGAGGGAGGGAGGTAAACGCTGCTCCACTAATGAATACTCCCAGTGGGAGGGAGGTTAACGTTGCTCCACTAATTGAGATTCCCAGTGGGGGGGAGGTTATCGCATTGCCACCGCCTAAAATTCCTAATGACGGTGAATCCAGTGTTCCAAGCGTGAACGTATCTATTCCTCTTCAGCAAAATGTTGAAATGGACACTGATAGCAAAGTGGGGACGAGTAAACGAAGGGCTCCGCATGATAGTGACTCATCTGGAGCAGGTAAAAAGGTTGTGCTCGATTTGCAGGCTGTTAGTGAAAAAACTCTTCAGGAGGCACCTGGAATCTCTCTGCAAAGCGCGGACCAAATAAATAAAGAGGAAAACCCAGAAAAGAGCATCAGGGTTCAGCCGCTAAAACAACGCGCTTCCATTACTCACACAGACGACGTTAATGATGTAAAAAATTCAGGCCACGATACCGTGAATGGCGCATCATTGATCCAAGCGAATGTCGCCGAACAGGCTGACATCCATAATAAATCTGCCAATATAGCAGAAAAGGGTGGAAACATAAATCCACAGGAATGTGGGAATAATGATTTCATGCCAATTGAGGAAATCAGTAATCAATGTGCTGATGTTTCCCAAACACAGCACTGCGTGGACCCCCCAGACAAGGGAAGGCTAGGTTGCATAGCAGGAGAAGAAAACGGTATTGACCCAGACCCCATTGGACCACTTTCTGATTTATCAGAATCGGAAGAGGAGGTGGAGGTAACAGCATTATCACAATTAATGCCAGATCAACCCCCAACCCCTCCCCATATTGTTCTCTCATTCCTCAATGAAACGTATAGACAGCGAAATGTCATCATTGTGGATCATTTCCCTGATTTGGCTCCCTTTATTCAGGCTGCAAAACTAGTCATAAAAAAATCTGAGGAACTAAACCTAACAAAATCGCAGTTTCATCGACTAAAGAAAATCATAACAAAGGCAAAGAGTGAGTACTCACAGTGTCAGACAAAATTTACTAATGAGTGATGAAGACGCTTAATCTTGCAACACTCAATATAAATGGTGGTGGGGCCAGTCACGTCCGCCAGATCCAAGTGAATAGTTTATTCAAAAGGAAACAAGTCGATGTAATATTACTGCAAGAAACTCATATTATTGAGAAGGTTGAACATGACTGGAGCAGCATGTTCAAAGGTAAATGTTTCTTCAGTAATATGTCATCTGTATCTGCTGGAGTAGGGTTTTTGCTAAAACCAGGACTTGTACCTGAATCTTGCCTCATTCAGGAGGTGATTCGGGGACGTTTTGCCTCCCTAGAATTGGTGATTAATAGCCTGAAGCTTATTATTTTTAATGTATATGCACCAAGCGAGAGTACTGACCGTAAAGCCTTCTTTACTGAAGTGATAAACCATTTAAATTTGTTTGACCCAAATCAGTGCATATGCATGGGGGGAGATTTCAATTGTACGCTAGAGCCCAAAATAGACAGAAATTCACCGGAACCACATCCCGAGTCCCATGGTGACCTCTCCCAGTTCCTTTCAGGTGGGGCTTTTTTGGATGTATGGCGATTGATGCACCCAAATGACCGGCAGTTTACATGGTGTCGATGCTCCAATGGCCAAGTATCCTTAGCGAGGCTTGACCGCTGGTACATCACCCCACGATTAAGGAATATTGCAACCTCCTCAACTATTACCCCTTCCATCTTCTCTGACCACCACATGGTCACGATGGGCCTATCTTTCCCACAATTCAAACGGAGGAGCGCCTATTGGAAATTCAATACAAGCCTTTTGGATGATACCCTGTTTAAGGAAGCCTTTCGCATCCTATGGATAGCAATAGTTGGAAAAAAGCCCCTCTTTGCTTCCACTAACCTTTGGTGGGATAATATGAAAACTCATATACGACTGTTTTGTCAACAGTTTAATTCCCACATCACTCATGAAAATCAAACCACATTGGCACGGTTGGAAACCGAAATTCTAAAACTGCAAAACAAAATGGCAGAGCAGGAAAATGAGACAAATTATAAATTGCTCCTTGAAAAAAGGACCCAACTCCGGGAACTATTACAGGAGAAGGCTGCAGGACTACTAGTTAGTCTGAGAGTAAAAAGCATTAAAGTATCAGATAGTCCTAGCAAAGCCTTCTTTCACTTAGAAGCTGAAACGAAGCCTCCCCAGCTTATTTTATCAGTTAAGGACCCCAGTGGGAATGAAATTACAAGTTCTGATGGGGTAAAAATCACTATTAGAAAGTATTATTCTGAACTATTTGCTAAAAAAGATATATATGAGGATAAAATAAAATGTTTTACCTCCCATCTCCCAACCCTAACTGAGACTCAACGCCTGGAGCTGGATGTGCCTTTAAGCCTTGATGAATTACAGCGTGCCCTGGTTGGAATGGAATCTGGAAAGGCTCCGGGAATTGATGGCCTGCCAGCTGAGTTTTACATGGAATTTTGGGACATTTTGGGCCCAGAACTATTGATTGTAATCCAAGAATCCTTGCGAAAAGGTGTAATGCCACTAAGCCTAAGGAGAGCAGTGGTGAGTCTTCTCCCAAAGTCAGGAGACCTCCGGCGGATGGAGAATTGGAGACCGGTTTCAATAATGTGTACTGACTATAAATTGTTTTCGAAAGCAATGGCAAATCGTTTAAAAAAAGTCATTGGTGATCTGGTTTTACCTGATCAGACATTCTGCATCCCCAGTCGTTCGATTTACGACAACATTTTTTTCGTGCGGGATTTAATGTATGCTCGCCATGTCCAAAATGATTTTGGAATATGTTTTCTAGACTTTGAAAAAGCCTTTGACAGCATTGACCATGTTTTCTTGTGCCATTTTCTTGAAGCATGTGGGTTTGGGGTAATTTTCAGGGCCTTTATAACTCTATTGTACACTGACATCTCCAGTGTAATTAAGGTGAACAATGAACTGGTTCCCCCCATAAAGGTTCAGAGGGGGGTACGGCAGGGTTGCCCAGTCTCAGGTTTGCTTTTTGCGTTAGCAATGGAGCCATTTCTTTGCACACTGAGAAAGAATATCTCTGGCCTGACCTGTTTTCCTGGAAGCCCACCAATGACTATATCGGCCTATGCAGATGATGTTTGCGTCATTATAATAAACCACCAAGACATTGTTGCTCTTGTAAAGTCCTTAAGAACCTTTTTCATGGCTTCATCTCTGAAGGTTAATTGGACGAAAAGCAAAGCTCTTTGGGTGCCATACCTTAATAGCTGCCTACCTGTCTCAACACATCTGCCAGCTCTTCCAGAAAACTTGGAGTGGAAAACAGATGGTGTTGATTACCTTGGTGTGTCCCTGGGCTCTACAGAATTTGAGAAAAGGAATTGGGAAGGTGTGACTGGAGAAATAGACAGGAGGCTGAACCTGTGGAAAAGAGCCCTACCGCACCTCTCATTTAAGGGCCGAGTCTTAGTGGCAAACAACTTGGTTGCTACAACGTTGTGGCATCGCTTTATTTGCCTGCAACCACCAGAAGTGCTGCTGGACAGGATACAGGCCAAACTTGTGGACTTTTTTGGGGGAGGCCATCGTTGGCTGCGGCCAAGTGTAATATGCCTTACTTCATCTGAAGGTGGCCAGAGCCTTGTTCACGTGAGATCCCGTGTCATGGCTTTTCGCCTGTGCTCCATTCAACGCCTCCTATTTGGTGAAAACTTGCCAAACCATGCCTTGGCTTGCCATATTTTACAGCAGGCGGGTAGACTCGGCTATGGTCTCGAAGTATTCCTGACTCACCTCAAGTACGTGAATACATCAACGCTCCCCATATTTTACCAGAGCCTTTTCAGTGCCTGGGAAAGACTTTCCGTGAGCTGTAAAGCGGACACTTACTCCCCAGGGATGTTCGAGGTTGAACCCCTGTTCTTCAATCCTCTCTTCCCTGATGTTCTCAAGAGTCGGCATTTGTGCCAACGCTTTATTGAGGCAGACATAAACAAAGTATGGCACCTTCGGCCAAACTCCGGTGTCTGGTGGAGGAATGCGGAGGAAATTTCAACCTTGACGGCGATTCGGTCCAAGAGGACAATTGGAATGATTTTAAGGAAAGTTGTTCAAAAACGTCATCAGCTACAGAAACTTTGGACTCGGAATACATTTGGACACCCCAATGAGTCCCCGTTTCCGAAACTGATTTTTGACTGCTTTCCCAAGGAACTTCCACCTGTTAGCACAGGGACAAATGTATTGCATGCTGAGAGCAGCAAGAGCCTGTATAGGTGGTGGTTATCTCAAGTTCTTGGTATTCCTCCGCTAAATGGAGTAGCACGATGGAAGAGGCTACTCCCTGCCGGGCCCCCCAATGAACCTGTATGGGAATCAATGTATAGTAAGCTGATCAACAAAAGAACAGGTGATCTTCAGTGGCGCCTTGCCCACTGGATCATCCCATGTAATACATATGTATGGAATTTTGCCCCAATATCTGCATGTTGCCCCTTTTGTTCTGTAAATGAGGATGTTTTTCATTTTTTTATTGGTTGTGAAGGACTTTTTCCTTTATTTGAATGGTTAGACTTTGTGTCGTTCAAAATGAATTTCAGATTTACTTTTCGATCCTTTATTTTTGGGCTCAAAAAGAGACGGCAACACAACAAGGAATATGAACTGTTGTGCTTTTTTGTAGCTACAGCAAAGCTTGCTACTTACCTGTCCAGAAAGGACAAGCGGAATTGGTAAGCCCATTCATCAATGCAAGGTCATGACGTTTTTCAATGCACTGTGTGCTGCAAGGCTAAAACATGAGTTTGAGTTTTCCAAGAGCATGGGCGAAATTGATGGATTTGTGGAAAAATGGTGTCTGAAAAGTGTCTGTGAAGTCCGCCAAAACGAGTTGGTATTATTTTTCTCTTGATTGTTCATAATTTCTACAATTCATAGTATTGCTGCAGAAGATTGCATTTGTTTTTGGTAAAGTTGATCTGATCAACGCATATATCTGTATTGTTTCCTCGCTTCATCGTTTTCTCTTGTTTTTGGCTTTGTTGATTTTATACACTGTACATCCATGCACTTTATAATTTTTGGAATAAAAGGACGTCAAACGTCAAGTCAAGTCTCTCTCTCTCTCTCTCTCTCTCTCTCTCTCTCTCTCTCTCTCTCTCTCTCTCTCTCTCTCTCTCTCTCTCTCTCTCTCTCTCTCTCTCTCTCTCTCTCTCTCTCTCGATCTCTCTCTCTCTCTCTTTCTCTTTCTCTCTCTCTCTCTCTCTCTCTCGCCACCTATCGGCTGTCGGTGCGTTGGGTGTAGCATCATGGCGGCTGTGAGCAACTGCTCGGTGTTTTGGTGAGTCCGTTGTGAGTTTTCCCCCCTCTCCTGCCCTCCCCTGCCCCCCCCCCCCCGCCCTCCCCTACCCCCCCTCCCTCTCCTTTTCCATCCTGTGTGCTTCGGCATTGTGTTTTCATCCGTTCTGCACCCTTGTCTTCGAGAGAGAGAGGATTGGGAGCGGGCCCATTTTGGGTGCGGCCTACTGGCGTTGACGGCGCGTTGTAAGCCATTTCTGTGCTTATAATGCACGTTTATTATTTACTTTAGTTCGTTTATTTAGGTTTGATACCTTCTTGTCCGGCTCGGACAAGCGGGGGGAGGGGGGGGGGGTATTTTCGCCGGAATGGCGAATGCACGCTCTCGTCGCGATGACTTTGAAGGCTTAACCAGGAAGCACGCGTTTGTGTGCGTGCCTCCGGATGGAGTCCCTGTCGAGGACATCATCCTCGCTGTGGGGAGCATTGTTGGGGATGAAAATATACGTGCAGCTTCGCATATGAACCAGAAAGTGGTGGTGTTCGTTTCAGACGAGGAACTCGTCCATGACGTGGTAAGTGCGGGAATAACCACGGAAAGCGGTCACTTTATGATGGCGTCGCCGCTATTAACTCCCGCGACGAGAGTGGTTATTTCTAACGTACCACCATTTATCCCAAATGACAAGTTAATGACCGTGCTATCACGGTACGGTAAAATGGTATCGAGGATTTCAACAATCCCTCTTGGGTGTCGGAATGAACGTGTTAAGCACGTAATGAGCTTCCGCAGACAGGTGTATATGGTCCTTCCAGACCGTGGGGATGACACAGGCCTCAACATCACTTTCAAAATTAATTTTGAAGAGGCAAATTTCCAGCTATACGCATCGTCCACCACCTTAACATGCTTTCAGTGTGGAGCGTATGGACATTTAAAACGTTCTTGTCCCAAAGCCTCGTGTGTCAGGTGTGGCAAGACAGGTCACACTGCCATAGTTTGTAAGGAGGAGGTTGCTCTGCTAATGAATACGCCCAGTGGGAGGGAGGTTAACATTGCTCCACTAATTGAGATTCCCAGTGGGGGGGAGGTTAGCGCATTGCCACCGCTTAAAATTCCTAATGAGGGTGAATCCAGTGTTCCAAGCGTGAACGTATTTATTCCTCCTCAGCAAAATGTTGAAATGGACACTGATAGTAAAGTGGGGACGAGTAAACGAAGGGCTCCGGATGATAGTGACTCATCTGGAGCAGGTAAAAAGGTTGTGCTCGATTTGCAGGCTGTTGGTGGAAAAACTCTTCAGGAGGCACCTGGAATCTCTCTACAAAGCGTGGACCAAATAAATAAAGAGGAAAACCCAGAAAAGAGCATCAGGGTTCAGCCGCTAAAACAACGCGCTTCCATTACTCACACAGACGACATTAATGATGTAAATAATTCAGGCCACGATACCATGAATGGTGCATCATTGATCCAAGCGAATGTCGCCGAACAGGCTGACATCCATAATAAATCTGCCAATATAGCAGATAAGGGTGGAAACATAAATCCACAGGAATGTGGGAATAATGATTTCATGCCAATTGAGGAAATCAGTAATCAATGTGCTGATGTTTCCCAAACACAGCACTGCGTGGACCCCCCAGACAAGGGAAGACTAGGTTGCATAGCAGGAGAAGAAAACGGTATTGACCCAGACCCCATTGGACCACTTTCTGATTTATCAGAATCGGAAGAGGAGGTGGAGGTAACAGCATTATCACAATTAATGGCAGATCAACCCCCAACCCCTCCCCATATTGTTCTCTCATTCCTCAATGAAATGTATAGACAGCGAAATGTCATCATTGGGGATCATTTCCCTGATTTGGGTCCCTTTATTCAGGCTGCAAAACTAGTCATAAAAAAATCTGAGGAACTAAACCTAACAAAATCGCAGTTTCATCGACTAAAGAAAATCATAACAAAGGCAAAGAGTGAGTACTCACAGTGTCAGACAAAATTTACTAATGAGTGATGAAGACGCTTAATCTTGCAACACTCAATATAAATGGTGGTGGGGCCAGTCACGTCCGCCAGATCCAAGTGAATAGTTTATTCAAACGGAAACAAGTTGATGTAATATTACTGCAAGAAACTCATATTATTGAGAAGGTTGAACATGACTGGTGCAGCATGTTCAAAGGTAAATGTTTCTTCAGTAATATGTCATCTGTATCTGCTGGAGTGGGGTTTTTGTTAAACCCAGGACTTGTACCTGAATCTTGCCTCTTTCAGGAGGTGATTCGGGGACGTTTTGCCTCCCTAGAATTGGTGATCAATAGCCTGAAGCTTATTATTTTTAATGTATATGCACCAAGTGAGAGTACTGACCATAAAGCCTTCTTTACTGAAGTGATAAACCATTTAAATTTGTTTGACCCAAATCAGTGCATATGCATGGGGGGAGATTTCAATTGTACGCTAGAGCCCAAAATAGACAGAAATTAACCGGAACCACATCCCGAGTCCCATGGTGACCTCTCCCAGTTTCTTTCAGGTGGGGCTTTTTTGGATGTATGGCGATTGATGCACCCAAATGACCGGCAGTTTACATGGTGTCGATGCTCCAATGGCCAAGTATCCTTAGCGAGGCTTGACCGCTGGTACATCACCCCACGATTAAGGAATATTGTAACCTCCTCAACTATTACCCCTTCCATCTTCTCTGACCACCACATGGTCACGATGGGCCTATCTTTCCCTCAATTCAAACAGAGGAGTGCCTATTGGAAATTCAATACAAGTCTTTTGGATGATACCCTGTTTAAGGAAGCCTTTCGCATCCTATGGATAGTGTCATGGAAGTGTGTAGGGACTGAAGACGCCAATGGTCGGAAACAGGTTTTACAAAAGGTCATGACTTTATTAACTGGTTGTTCACTTCATTCCAATACCAAATAACTACCGTTTAACTCAATGGACCAGGTAACTCTATCCTGATAGTCCCTCTTTCGTAGCCGATGTCTTCTCCGCAGCACCGTACTCGTGGTACGCGTTCATTCCGTCGGGCAGGGCTTCTGAGGATGAGTGCTCATGAGTCAAGGAGATGTTCACTCTTTTATGGGCACCGCAGTATTAATCCTTCCTCCGCTAATCCTAATCCGTTCTCCGCAAACGTTACTCGGTCGCCTCACTGGCACCAGCTCGCTCCCCTCCTGCTGTGAGTTCCATTTACCAAACAATAGGGGGGTGCTCCAGCCTGGGGCTGTGACCAGGTGGACAAGAGATTACCATGTTCGTGCACATTCCTGACATTCATTTACGAAATCGTCTATCTGCTTCGTTACCAGTCCCAATCAATGAGTTACCAGTCCCAATCAATGAGTTACATTTCCACAATTCCCTCATCTTTTTTTGTTTTTGTTTATATTAACCATTAATCTAAACATCAATATAAGTAAACAATCAATCACTGCAAGTAAACATCAATACAAGTATAAGTAAATAATCAATCACTGCAAGTAAACATCAATACAAGTATAAATAAATAATCAATATCTACAAGTAAATATCAATACAAGTATTCAAACCATAACTTTGGTAATCAAATTCCCTTAGGCATACACCGTCATCCTGCAAGAATCACAAAACATTTCGTTGGTCATTGACTCCTTCCATATTGTTCAATCTATTGCATTTGCATCACAAATATCTTTTCAAAATTTCCTTGTGTACAATATGCTGTAATCGTGGACTGTTCTTTAAAATGCTTTCCTAGAATAAGCATCAAGTCAAAAACCTTTTCACTGAATTTTGTTTCCATTAACACAATTCTTCATATCAGGCAAGAATACATTGAATTCACATAGTTTACCAATAAATCAACAATACATCTAGGGAGGTTGGAGTGTCACTTTACCATAATGCTTCTGTGCGTATAATCTGCGTGAATACTTTTTAAATATTGTTACTGATCGCGGTTTAGATGTTATGATGGGCCGAGCGAAGGCTCCGCGACCGTTACAGGATCCCCGACTCACCCGATTCCACCCAAACGTTGGCCGGATCGCACCGCAGCTGCTCAATGAGGGAAAAGACTAAGACGACGAATGCAAAGAGGAAAAGGAATAAAACGAGAAGACGGACAGAAGAGTAATTGGATTTATTGTACACACACAAGCAAAAAGGGGCAACCAAGTTTATTTACAACACATAAGACGCAGGTGACACAGTGCAAATACTAGCTTATACAGACTTAATTAACCCAGGGACAGAACAAACAAAACAAACTCACGTACACAAGAAGGGTGGAAAGGCAGGAGGTGGATGGCTGGAGGGAGAGGAAGGTCAAAGGGGGTCATGCAGCACGATCGGCGCGTTTAGCAGCCGCCGTTCCTTCACGGCCTTGCTCAAAACCGCCGTCCAGGCCCCAAGTGGCTGTTGGGTGTTGTTGCTGCTGCGGCCTCCGCTTGCTTTGCCAGGCCTTGTCCGACTCGTCTGGTCCAACCCTCAACTCTTTCTTGGTCCCTCACTCTTTACCACCGACTCCTCACCGCAACCAACGCAACCAACTGACCACCGACTCCACTGACTGACTCCTCACGACTCTCCCCTGGCAACCGACTCAGACCAACTCTCTTGCCAAGACCAACTCACGACTCACTTCCGTGCGCGCCTTTTTATAGCGCCTCCAGCGATTGAGCCGCCGGCGTTTTGGACACGCCCATCGGGGTGCTCACCTCGGCCCTGGTTGGTCGCGCGACCCTCGGGCTCCGCCCTGGATGACGACGGGCGGGCACACCCCTCCTCCCCTCTATGACGAGGTGGAGACACGCCTTTCTTCTCCGACTCAAGCACATGGTCAATGGTGGTTTTGGAGGGGAGGTCATTGAGAATCGAGGGCTCAGCAATGACGAGAGGGGATGTAATATGGCAATCGAGGCTCGGCAATGACGAAAGGGGATGTGAAGGAAATGGGGATTTGGGGGATGGGAATGAAAGGGGATCTATTCTCTTTCACTGGTGCAATGGAGTACTTCAATTAATGGGAGACACAGCCTTACCCTAAAACACAGAATAAGAGATAACTATCAACAGGGGTATTCTATTACTTGGCTGACGTGTATGCTTGTGGACTAATTATGGGATGCCCTTTCACCTTTACACAGCTCCGGAGGTAGGGGGGCGCAGAATAACCAATAATAATAATAGTACAGCACACAATCAAAAAAATACAGTCCTCATCTCCGCAACACTGCACCCTCCTCCTCCTAGGCACGTCCCGGGTCTACAACTTTTATTTTTAGTGTGACACGTAGGTGTAGTTCCCTCTATTTTTAACCTGACCCTGAGTGCGACAGTTTTAAAACATAAATAAATGTGTCCCGCTGCTCCATTGCACCCTGCCTAACAGACTTACGCCCACAGTTAACCGAATTGCGGAATGGTCTTCAAACTATACACTGACGGTGGGGAGCATTATTTACAATGACGCTATTTTTATTTACAAAACTAACCCAGGACCTGTGATTGTTCTTTCTGGGGGGGAAACAGTCTGCTCTGCATCGGCGCACCATGAAAGCACCCAAAAACGCACCAATACAAGCACCCTCAAGCACCAATCGGTGCAGTCACCATTGTTCATCAGTGTTCCATAAAAATAAAATCAACAACCCCTAACCCTGCAGGTGGTCTCTTGCTCTTCGGCTCCCTCTGCTGGTTATTATTATTTGGTCTTCCAGATGTTGTCATTCTTTTGCTTTGCTTACTGGCGGCCTATTTGTATTAAAACTTGCACCCAATGTGTCCTTTTTATTTATTTTATTTATGGCCCACAGGGCCGACTAGTGTGGTTCACCTGTGGGGCATCGGTGCCCTGTGGCCAAGGTCCGCCAGCAAGATTTCGGGCCCTCATGGCCGGTTCCAGCAGAGGGGCCATGCCCCAACCCATGGGGTCCATAAGTGGTGCTCGGCCACAGACATGTGGTCCATAATGTGGTGCATCGATGCAGACAGCTGGTTCTGAGAGTTCCGGGCGCACAATGGCTGACTCGCGCACGCTCCCCTCGCTCGGCGCCCCATAGCGCACAGGTCATGTGGGAGACAAAAGGGGGAAAGACAATTGAGCGAGGGGTAAGGTCACAAGGGTACACATCAATAAGGCAATGCAAGGCGAAATGCGTACGGAGGGCGAAGTGAGAAAGCTCGTCCCTACCGTACGTCACCCCCCTGTCACCTACCCTACCCTTGCCCTTACCCCATATGTACAAAAATCTACACATTTACAAATTCGTCACTACTGTCACGTCTTCCCCATATTTCCCCTATACCAAATTCGTCTCCACAATCCCTCTACTTCAAAATTTGCCATCACCAAATTCATCATCAATCCTCATAAGGAGGCAGAGATGGAACATCAAAGCACAATGTCACACCCACGTCATGATGCGTCTCACAATCCAAAACATTTGCATCAAAAATAATTAAACATGGCATGGTGCGGAGTACCTGTCACCTCAGGTGAGTGGATGCAGATGGTGCGAGGAGACTTCATCCTAACTACTTTCTAAATGACATTAACACACTTTACACTACCCGGGGTCTTTCCCTGCCAATCCATTGGCCACTTACACTATGGGTTCTAAAAACCAATTCCCATTGACCAAACTGTGGTGCTTCTCAATTTGGGGTCTCACTCCCCCGATTCATCTCCCGGTGCCCTCGCACAATTTCTGGGCTGCGACGTGTAGCTCTCCCAGCAGGTCTACCCACCTGCACACCTCCACCACTGCAGTTGCCACCCGAGCTTACCTAGCTCCTCACCCTAACCTAACTAACTGGGGAAGGCCCTCTCCTGGCTCTGTCACCCCTTGGTGCCCTCTGGCACTGGGCTACCCGGGTCCGTCCTCCGGATCCTCGGGCCCCATCCACAACTCTACCGGCTCCCAGAGCCCACCTGCGGCCTCACCTGGCCGACATCCTCACAGTGGTGGAGTGCCCAAACCAACTACACACACTAACAGGCTACACACCCAGCCATTTCCACGACACTAATGCACCCATCCACAATACCATTCTGTCACCCGCACCACAGATGCCAATATCCAACCACAATTTACCTGTACCCTCTACCTAACACTTACACTACCCGCCCCGGGTATCCGTGATGGGGGTCCACTCTTCCCCCATTCACACCTTCGCACCATCCACTCCACTCCACAATTTCCACCATACTCACTCCACGACCATCCATTCCAATACTCCATCCCATTTATTCCATACACCTGTCCTCCATTCACCTGTCGTTGCACACCTGTGCAATATACCTGGTGCCACCTGCACCCTCCTCCTCTTCCTGGAC
This sequence comes from Myxine glutinosa, assembly GCF_964187855.1. NCBI lineage: Eukaryota > Metazoa > Chordata > Myxini > Myxiniformes > Myxinidae > Myxine > Myxine glutinosa. The sequence continues at coordinate 77,466,603 of NC_136270.1, forward strand.
CAGTTGGTCAACACAACACACATCACCATCACTCACTCATACACTGCTCCATTCACCTGTTCAGTTGCACACCTGTGCAATCACACCTGTTCAATCCTCACACACACGGCATCATCTCTTCTAACTACTCCCCTCTGAAACTTGCGCTTCCCAGTCGTCCCTTTAAACTATTGCGCTCCCACATCATTATCATCCACACTAAACTACCTGCGTCCCCACTACAGGTATCAGTCACTAACTAATCTTAACGTTACCTAATGTCATCTTCGCTAGATCCCTACACACGATATATCCTAACCCACCCGGGCTAGTTTTCACTGCCATCAACCCCATAAGCTAGTGCGCATTTGCCCCACTGTCTGTGAGGGATGGTGGATTTGCCATCCCACCACATCGGTGAGGTCCTACTATCAATTTCGCTCGCCCAAATTCAACAAATCAAAAATTTGTCCTTTACTGCTAATTCTATTCACTTTTCTAAATTTTGGATCAAAACCACTATCACTATTATCATCATCCGTCTACTTATTAGATCCTCTCGGTGCGCCAATTCACTTCCACAGCCCGGCTTCGTAAAGCCGAGCAATGAACGCGGGTTCTTTGGTGCCGGCGGCTGGATGCGTCCGGCACTCGGTGCAGGGACGGGGGCTTACCCGTGCCGAGATCCCACGCACCACCTCGGCGCGTAGCCATCCAATTGCCCGATCTTGACTTGCCGGCACGTCTCAATAGAAAGTGGTCGCCATGACGACCCTTCCTATCGGCCTGCCCGCTCCGCCTAGTGGAGCCCGGACGCGGCCGTTCCAAGCGAGGCACAGCGTGGATCGCGTACGGCGGTTCCTTCGAAACCGCCGTGGTTCGGATCCCCGCTGGTCCTCGCGGCACGTGAAGCTGCCCGACGCGCACCGAGGGCCCGATTCGGCTATAAGTCGTTCTAACCTCTAACCCGGTTACCGTCGATGCTTCACCTGCAGGCTTACATGCATACGCTACCCCTTTCTTGCTCATACCTCCAGCTGTTCCCATGCTCCTCGCACCCCTCCTTACACACCTCGGTACACTCACTCCGCTCACCGACTTGGTCACACACCTGACCACCGAACACCTTGGCACACATTCGTCGCTCGCACACCTCACCAACACACCTCTTCGCGCCCCTTTCTCGGTCACCTCCTTTGTGACAATCACAGGTGTGCTCTCACCCGCACACCCAACCACGTGCCTCACGACCAACTCAAGTGTGCATTCCCACACACTCTCTACCATTCCAGGTGTGCATCCTTCCATTCCAGGTGTACATCCTCGCTCACCTGTCACAACCAACTCACGCTCCGTGTCACTCTCACTACTTCCACCTCCATTCTTGACAGCGCACTCACCCTTACTCTCGACGGCACACTCTTTCCTCATGCACCCGTCCGTTACACACCTTTCTCGCGCACACTCTCCCGTTACATCCTCTGTAACACTCACCACAGGCGTACACTTCCTCGTTACATCCTCTGTAACACTCACCACAGGTGTACACTCTCTCGTTACTTCCTCCGTAACACTCACCACACCGCGCTTCCATGTACCCCCTCGCACACGCGCTACTACCGACTCACTCTCGACAGCACACTCACTCCTTGGCATGCACTTTTTCCTCACACACCCCATGGTCGGACATTCTCGCACACCTCTTTTTTCGCACACCAGACCTGTCGCACACTTCACCAACGGCCTTTCACGAACACCCGGATCCAAACCAATCCCCAAGCCGACTGAAGCTTTCCTCACATCATATACATTGCCACTCACCTCCGTACCTCGTCGTCGCACCTCCTTTGCCACATGCAAACTCTTTATTTGGTTAGTGAGCATCACATTATGAGTTGAGCACCGACCTTGTACCAATTCCATTACCTCCTCCTGGATTTCTCTCTTAGTTTCTGTCTGTCTCTTCTTAATTTCACTCACCTCTTCTTCCACTTCCTCTAATTTTTGTTTAACCTCTTTTATTTCTCGGTGCGTCTCTTAAAGTTCGTCCTCTAAGGCTACCGTGACCGTCTCTATGTGCATCCTCACCTGCCGGTCCTTTGTCTCCATTATCTCTGTCACCTCGTCCACCCTCATTGTCAGTTCCTCCCGTACCATCTGACATTGCCTCTGCGTCGCTATTAATTCGTTTTTAATTTCTTTTTGTGTCGCCTTTAACCCTCCTAGTACCGCAGTGTTCTTTTGAACCTGCTCCACTAGTTCTTTTTGTCCCTCCGTCAGCTGTTCCACCTCCTCCGTCAGATCTTCTATTCCCCCTTGTAACTTTGCCGTATTATTTCTCACCTCTTTCTCCATACGCTTCTCACCTCGCTTTACCTCCTCGTGTAGCCCCGAGACCTCCTCACCCACACCTCGTCGTATCTCCTCTTTCATCTCCCCCATCTCTTTTGTAGATGCCACCCTCATCTGTCCCAATTCATCCCTCTGAGCATCCAATTTGGTTTCTACCCCGATTTTTACCTCCTCTATCTGCTCTCCCATTCGTTTGATTTCCCGGGCGGATTGCTCCCCTATCTCCCGCAATTTGTCTTCCATCCTGTTTTCTAACCCCGTTAACCCATTTTTCACCTCTTTTATCCCATTGTCTAACCCCTCAAATTTCTTGTCTAATCCCTCACCGGTACCCCTCGCTTCGTCCCTCATTACCCCCAATTGCTCACTCTGAGCATCCATCCGGTTCCCCATTACCCCCATTTGGCCCCCCATCTCTCCCATACTGCTTTTCAAACCTCTAATTTGGTCTCCCAATTGCTCACTATTCTTTTCCATAAGAGCCTTCATTTGCATCATAAAAAGGTTCAAATCCACTAGCGGCGCTGCTGCGGTCGCGGGAGCGGCAAAATTTGGTGCCGCTCCACCCACGTGCGCGAGGACGCCATTTTGCGCGCCTAATACTCCCTCAACTGCCGCCTCATTGCTCCCCTCCATTTGATCCTGGGTTACTCCTAACCCCTCTATCTCTCCCACCGGCATTCGATCGCCTTGACCAGCCATGGCGCGATTTCAAAATTCGGGTTTTTGTAAAACAAAACAAATTTCGCCGTTAATAATTTCGAGCGCGTGAAGCGCGCTTTGGGTCCGATCTCACTCCTCGACACCAATTGTTACTGATCGCGGTTTAGATGTTATGATGGGCCGAGCGAAGGCTCCGCGACCGTTACAGGATCCCCGACTCACCCGATTCCACCCAAACGTTGGCCGGATCGCACCGCAGCTGCTCAATGAGGGAAAAGACTAAGACGACGAATGCAAAGAGGAAAAGGAATAAAACGAGAAGACGGACAGAAGAGTAATTGGATTTATTGTACACACACAAGCAAAAAGGGGCAACCAAGTTTATTTACAACACATAAGACGCAGGTGACACAATGCAAATACTAGCTTATACAGACTTAATTAACCCAGGGACAGAACAAACAAAACAAACTCACGTACACAAGAAGGGTGGAAAGGCAGGAGGTGGATGGCTGGAGGGAGAGGAAGGTCCAAGGGGGTCATGCAGCACGATCGGCGCGTTTAGCAGCCGCCGTTCCTTCACGGCCTTGCTCAAAACCGCCGTCCAGGCCCCAAGTGGCTGTTGGGTGTTGTTGCTGCTGCGGCCTCCGCTTGCTTTGCCAGGCCTTGTCCGACTCGTCTGGTCCAACCCTCAACTCTTTCTTGGTCCCTCACTCTTTACCACCGACTCCTCACCGCAACCAACGCAACCAACTGACCACCGACTCCACTGACTGACTCCTCACGACTCTCCCCTGGCAACCGACTCAGACCAACTCTCTTGCCAAGACCAACTCACGACTCACTTCCGTGCGCGCCTTTTTATAGCGCCTCCAGCGATTAAGCCGCCGGCGTTTTGGACACGCCCATCGGGGTGCTCACCTCGGCCCTGGTTGGTCGCGCGACCCTCGGGCTCCGCCCTGGATGACGACGGGCGGGCACGCCCCTCCTCCCCTCTATGACGAGGTGGAGACACGCCTTTCTTCTCCGACTCAAGCACATGGTCAATGGTGGTTTTGGAGGGGAGGTCATTGAGAATCGAGGGCTCAGCAATGACGAGAGGGGATGTAATATGGCAATCGAGGCTCGGCAATGACGAAAGGGGATGTGGAGGAAATGGGGATTTTGGGGATGGGAATGAAAGGGGATCTATTCTCTTTCACTGGTGCAATGGAGTACTTCAATTAATGGGAGACACAGCCTTACCCTAAAACACAGAATAAGAGATAACTATCAACAGGGGTATTCTATTACTTGGCTGACGTGTATGCTTGTGGACTAATTATGGGATGCCCTTTCACCTTTACACAGCTCTGGAGGTAGGGGGGCGCAGAATAACCAATAATAATAATAGTACAGCACACAATCAAAAAAATACAGTCCTCATCTCCGCAACAATATGTATCTGATACTCTGCCCTCTTAGCAGTATATACAGTACGCGTCAGAAGTAACCTAGCTTCCACGGTCCACTGATAACCCGGTCAAGATAACCCGGTCTCACATCATCCTCGCCCACATTCAACTGTGCATAAATTTGCATATTTAATGAGGTTCCCAGTCACATAATATGTGTACACCGGAGGGGACTATATAGGTTTGCACTCCGTCCCTCTGTCTGTCAGTCTGTCAGTCTGTCAGTCTGTCAGTCCGTCACGCAAAGAACAGTTTTCCGGACTTTTTTTTCTAAACTCTTAATGCTAATGATTTCAAACTTGGTACATGGTTTCCTCATGATAAGTTACAGAAAAAAAACGTTTTTTGAAAGAAACGGCAAGATTGGAGGTCACGTTTTTTCGAAGCTGCTCCGTGCGCTCACGTTTGCGAAGTTAAGTAATTTTTCACAATTGTGTTTTTGTCGAGACTGTATCTATCTTTCGGTGTGTGTAACTATCTTTCGGTGTGTGCACCTATAGTGTGTCTTTAGGAAGATTTTCGGTGTTAATTTTTCATACATGTATACTAAATCGTCGGTTAATTCGTGTCGCGTATTCTGAGGCCTAGTACTAGTACTAGTAGGCTTAGGCTACCGTCTCCGACCTTGTGGCTTTGTTTTCTCTCAGCGGTTCGTTGATTGCACTGCAATTACTTTCATTCTCTGTTTTGTCCCAGTCGTTCACCCCATACTTCCTTGTTTAATATCTCAAAAAAAAAAAAAAAAAAAAAAAAACCCCAAAAATATTTCCTTCTCAGTTCATATTCGTTTATTTGTTGTCCTTATTTGTTCGTTCGTTCTTCATTCACGTTGTTCGTGATCACGTGATCATGTTGTTAAAGATGTTTCAACTTTCCCCTGAACAACTGTTTTCTGTCATATATTATAACACCTTTTTCTTCTTCTCCTAAAAAAGGATGCTTTCGACTTGCTCACCAAATCAGTTCATTCCAAAAAAAAAAACACCATCTCTTACAGTTCCTTTTTTCTACATTCCCGAAACTCTCCAGCACTCCACCCCTCCTTCAGCATCCTCAAACGTATTGTTACAGATCGCGGATTAAGATGTTAGTTACCGAGCGGTTTGGTATTGCCGCGACCTAACAGGATCCCTGACTCACCCGATTCACCCAGGACTTTGGCCGGATCGCACCACAGCTAGTCAATAGGGAAAAGACAAAGGCGACACGGATGTGAAGAAGAAGAAGCAGAAGACAAAAAGGTTGGAAATACCACTAAATTTATTCCTACTATTTACATGCTCAAAGTAACCAAGGAGAAGGAAAGATAATAAAATAATATACAGAAGGATTAGAGACACAGTGCAATTATTAACTTATACAGCTTAATTAACCCAGGACAGAACAAACAAAAGACACTGACTCACGCGGGGAATTGCAGGAATGGCAGGATGTGGATGGCTGGAGGGAGAGGGAGGTCCAAGGGGGTCCCGCAGCACAACCGGTGCGTTTAGCAGCCGCCGTTCAGGCCAGGCCCCACGCTGCTGTTTTGGCTGCTGTTTTGGCTGCAGTTTTCGTCGCGTGCTTTGCCAGGCCTTGTCCCACTCGTCTGGTCCAAACCCTCAACTCTTTCTTGTTTCTCTCACTCCTCACCACCGACTCCTCACCGCAACCAACTGACCACCGACTCCTTACCAACGCAACCACTGACCCTCCTCAGGCAACCGACTCAGACCAACTCCTGGCCTTTCTGTCTTCTGCTCTCCTCTGTAAAAACGCATCTCCTCCCTGGACACGCCCTGCCTTGGGTTATATAGGCCCCCGCCCCTCAACCTTTTCGAACCTCCCCGATCGCTCTTCCTCCGCCCTCTCTAGCCAAACCCCTGGTTCATGGTTGGTCGAGTGGGGCTGGCTCACTCCTCCCCTCTATGACGAGGTGGAGACACGCCTTTCTTCCCCGACTCGAGCCTCGTGGTCAATGGCGGTTATTGGAGGGGAGGTAATATGGGCAATCGAGGCTCGGCAATGACGAGAGGGGATGTAATATGAAATGGAGATTTTGGGGATGGGAAGGAAAGGGGATCTATTCTCTTTCACTGGTGCAATGGAGTATTTCAATTAATGGAAGACACAGCCTTACGCTAATCTATATATATAAAGTAGAGTTGGCCTCTGTGTCTGTATCCTGATGTATCTATGATCTCTAAGATCTCGAGAACCCGTGGACGGATTTGCGAGCGGAAAGTACTGTTCGACTCGGGATGGTCCCAGGAATGTCACGGAGACATAAACATTTAAAAATTTTCGGGTTTTAAAATTAGCGTATTATTAGCACTAGCAGAAGAGAGAGGGATTCGAAGGGAGGGAGCGCAGCGCTTCTAGCGCTTCTGACTACAGCACACCTTAAAATTAAAAAAACTTCGGGTTTTAAAATTAGTGTGTTACGCGTAATTAGCGCTAGCAGAAGAGGGAGGGAATCTAAGGGAGGGAGCGCAGTGCTCCCTCCAGCGCTTCTGTTAGCGTAATTAGCGTATTTCGGAACGTTAATTTTTCAACTTCATTATTCGGAATCAGTACGTCCCAGAGAACCTTCGTAACGTTAATTTTTCAACTT